>NC_092718.1:81808136-82047583 GCF_047496885.1 Scyliorhinus torazame | reverse complement strand
AGAGCGGCAGGAGGAGAGAGAGCGGCAGGAGGAGAGAGAGCGGCAGAAGGAGAGAGAGAACGGGAGGGGGAGAGAGGGAGAGAGCGGGAGGGGGAGAGAGGGAGAGAGCGGGAGGGGGAAAGAGAGAGCGGGAGGGGGAAAGAGAGAGCGGGAGGGGGAGAGAGAGCGGGAGGGGGAGAGAGAGAGAGCGGGAGGGGGAGAGAGAGAGAGCGGGAGGGGGAAAGAGAGAGAGCGGGAGGGAGAGAGAGAGAGCGGGAGGGGGGAGAGAGAGCGGGAGGCGGAGAGAGACAGAAAGAGGGAGGGGGAGAGACAGGGAGCGGGATGGGGAGAAAGAGCGGGAGGAGGAGAGAGTGGGAGGGAGAGAGAGCCGGAGGGAGAGAGAGAGAGCGGGAGGAGGAGAGTGAGCGGGAGGAGGGGAGAGAGCGGGAGGAGGAGAGAGAGCGGGAGGAGGAGAGAGAGCGGGAGGAGGAGAGAGCGGGAGGAGGAGAGAGCGGGAGGAGGAGAGAGTGGGGGAGGAGGAGAGAGAGCGGGGGAGGAGGAGAGAGTGCGGAAGGAGGAGAGAGAGAGCGGAGGGGAAGAGAGTGGGAGGAGGAGAGGGCGGCAGGAGGAGGGGGAGAGACCAGGAGGAGGAGAGAAGGCGAGAGGAGGAGAGAGCGTGAGGGAGAGAGAGCGGGGGGGAGAGAGAGCGGGGGGGAGAGGGAGCGGGGGGGAGAGGGAGCGGGGGGGAGAGGGAGCGGGGGGGAGAGGGAGCGGGGGGGAGAGGGAGCGGGGGGGAGAGGGAGCGGGGGGGAGAGGGAGCGGGGGGGAGAGGGAGCGGGGGGGAGAGGGAGCGGGGGGGAGAGGGAGCGGGGGGGAGAGGGAGCGGGGGGGGAGAGGGAGCGGGGGGGAGAGGGAGCGGGAGGGGGAGAGAGCGGGAGGAGGAGAGAGCGGGAGGAGAGAGAGCGGGAGGGGGAGAGAGTGGGCGGAGAGAGAGCAGGGGGAAGAGCGGGAGGAGGAGAGAGCGGGAGGAGGAGAGAGTGGGAGAAGGAGAGAGTGGGAGGAGGAGAGAGTGGGAGGAGGAGAGAGCGCGGGAGGAGGAGAGAGCGGGAGAAGGAGAGAGCGGGAGGAGGAGAGAGAGCGGGAGGCGGAGAGAGACAGAGAGAGGGAGGGGGAGAGACAGGGAGCGGGATGGGGAGAAAGAGTGGGAGGAGGAGAGTGGGAGGGAGAGAGAGCGGGAGGGAGAGAGAGAGAGCGGGAGGAGGAGAAAGAGCGGGAGGAGGAGAAAGAGCGGGAGGAGGAGAGAGAGCGGGAGGAGGAGAGAGAGCGGGAGGAGGAGAGAGAGAGAGCGGGAGGAGGAGAGAGAGAGAGCGGGAGGAGGAGAGAGCGGGAGGAGGAGAGAGCGGAGGAGGAGAGAGCGGAGGGGAAGAGAGTGGGAGGAGGAGAGGGCGGCAGGAGGAGAGAGAGGAGGGGGAGAGACCAGGTGGAGGAGAGAGGGTGGGAGGAGGAGAAAGCGTGCGGGAGAGAGAGCGGGGGGGAAAGAGAGCAGGGGGGAAAGAGAGCGGGAGGGGGAGAGAGCGGGAGGGGGAGAGAGCGGGAGGGGGAGAGATCGGGAGGGGGAGAGAGCGGGAGGGGGAGAGAGCGGGAGGGGGAGAGAGCGGGAGGGGGAGAGAGCGGGAGGGGGAGAGAGCGGGAGGGGGAGAGAGCGGGAGGGGGAGAGAGCGGGAGGGGGAGAGAGCGGGAGGGGGAGAGAGCGGGAGGGGGAGAGAGCGGGAGGGGGAGAGAGCGGGAGGGGGAGAGAGCGGGAGGGGGAGAGAGCGGGAGGGGGAGAGAGAGTGGGCGGAGTGAGAGCAGGGGGGAGAGAGAGCGGGAGGAGGAGAGAGCGGGAGGAGGAGAGAGCGGGAGGAGGAGAGAGCGGGAGGAGGAGAGAGCGGGGGAGAGAGAGAGCGGGATGAAGAGAGAGCGGGATGAAGAGAGAGCGGGAGGAGGAGTGAGCGGAGGGGGAGAGAGCGGAGGGGGAGAGAGCGGGAGGAGGAGAGAGCGGAGGGGGAGAGAGCAGGAGGAGGAGAGAGCGGAGGGGGAGAGAGCGGAGGGGGAGAGAGCGGAGGGGGAGAGAGCGGAGGGGGAGAGAGCGGGAGGGGGAGAGAGCGGAGGGGGAGAGAGCGGAGGGGGAGAGAGCGGAGGGGGAGAGAGCGGGAGGGGGAGAGAGCGGGGAGTGGGAGAGAGCGGGAAGGGGAGAGAGCGGGAAGGGGAGAGAGCGGGAAGGGGAGAGAGCGGGAAGGGGAGAGAGAGCGGGAAGGGGAGAGAGAGCGGGAAGGGGAGAGAGCGGGAAGGGGAGAGAGAGCGGGAGGGCGAGAGAGAGTGGGAAGGGGAGAGAGCGGGAAGGGGAGAGAGAGCGGGAAGGGGAGCGTGAGCGGGAAGGGGAGAGAGAGCGGGAAGGGGAGCGTAAGCGGGAGGGCGAGAGAGAGTGGGAAGGGGAGAGAGCGGGAAGGGGAGCGAGGGAGGGTGGGAGCGAGTGAGGGCGGGAGGGAGGGAGGGCGGGAGCGAGGGAAGGCGGGAGCGAGGGAAGGCGGGGAGCGAGGAAGGGCAGGAGCGAGGGCGGGCGAGGGCGAGGGAGGGCGGGAGCGAGGGAGGGCGGGAGCGAGGGAGGGCGGGAGCGAGGGAGGGCGGGAGCGAGGGAGCTAGGGAGGGCGGGAGCAAGTGCGGGAGCGAGGGAGGGCGGGAGCGAGGGAGGGAACGAGGGAGGGAGCGGGGGAGGGCGGGAGCGAGCGAGGGAGGGCGGGAGCGAGTAAGGGCGGGAACGAGTAAGGGCGGGAGCGAGTAAGGGCGGGAGCGAGGGAGAACGGGAGCGAGGGAGGGCAGGAGCGAGGGAGGGTGGAAGCGAGGGACGGTGGGAGCGAGGGAAGGCGGGAGCGAGGGAAGGCGGGAGTGAGGGAAGGCGGGAGCGAGGGAGAACGAGAATGAGGGAGAGCGGGAGCGAGGGCGGGCGGGAGCGAGGGCGGGCGGGAGCGAGGGAGGACGGGAGCGAGGGAGGACGGGAGCGAGGGAGGACGGGAGCGAGGGCGGGAGCAAGGGAGGGCGGGGGCAAACGAGCGAGGGCGGGAGCGAGGGAGGGCGGGAGCGAGGGAAGGCGGGAGCGAGGGACGGCGGGAGCGAGGGACGGCGGGAGCGAGGAAGGGCGGGAGCGAGGGAGAACGGGAGCGAGGGAGAACGGGAGCGAAGGAGAGTTGGAGCGAGGTAAGGCGGGAGCGAGGGAAGGCGGGAGCGAGGAAGGGCGGGAGCGAGGAAGGGCGGGAGCGAGGGAAGGCGGGAGCGAGGGACGGCGGGAGCGAGGGACGGCGGGAGCGAGGAAGGGCGGGAGCGAGGGAGAACGGGAGCGAGGGAGAACGGGAGCGAAGGAGAGTGGGAGCGAGGGAAGGCGGGAGCGAGGGAAGGCGGGAGCGAGGAAGGGCGGGAGCGAGGAAGGGCGGGAGCGAGGGAGGGCGGGAACGAGGGAAGGCGGGCGTGAGGAAGGGCGGGTGTGAGGAAGGGCGGGAGCGAGGAAGGGCGGGAGCGAGGGACGGCGGGAGCGAGGGACGGCGGGAGCGAGGGACGGCGGGAGCGAGGGACGGCGGGAGCGAGGGACGGCGGGAGCGAGGGACGGCGGGAGCGAGGGAAGACGGAAGCGAGGGAGAGTGGGAGCGAGGGAGGGCGGAAGTGAGGGAGGGTGGGAGCGAGGGAAGGTGGGAGCGAGGGAAGGTGGGAGCGAGGTTGGGCGGGAGCGAGGGACGGCGGGAGCGAGGGACGGCGGGAGCGAGGGAGAACGGGAGTGAGGGAGAACGGGAGCGAGGGAGAGTGGGTGCGAGGGAAGGCGGGAGCGAAGAAGGGCGGGAGCGAGCGAGGGAAGGCGCGTGTGAGGAAGGGCGGGAGCGAGGGACGGCGGGAGCGAGGGAGGACGGGAGCGAGGGAGAGTGGGTGCGAGGGAGGGTGGAAGTGAGGGAGGGCGGGAGCGAGGGAAGGTGGGAGCGAGGGAAGGTGGGTGCTTGGGAGAACGGGAGTGAGGGAGAGCGGGAGCGAGGAAGGGCGGGAGCAAGGGCAGGCGGGAGCGAGGGATAGCGGGAGCGAGGGAGGACGGGAGCGAGGGAGGACGGGAGCGATGGCGGGAGCGACGGAGGGCGGGAGCGAGGAAGGGCGGGAGCGAGGAAGGGCGGGAGCGAGGGAGAACGGGAGCGAGGGAGAACGGGAGCGAGGGAGAACGTGAGCGAGAGAGAACGGGAGCGAGGGAGAGTGGGAGCGAGGGAAGGCGGGAGCGAGGGAAGGGGGAGCGAGGGAAGGCGGGAGCGAGGAAGGGCGGGAGCGAGGAAGGGCGGGGAGCGAGGAAGGGCGGGAGTGAGGGAGCGAAGGAGAATGGGAGCGAGTGAGGGCGGGAGCGAGGGAAGGCGGGAGCGAGGAAGGGCGGGAGGGTGGGAGCGAAGGAGAATGGGAGCGAGGGAGGGCAGGAGCGAGGGAGAGTGGGAGCGAGGGAAGGCGGGGAGCGAGGGAAGGGGGGAGCGAGGGAAGGGGGGAGCGAGGGAAGGCGGGAGCGAGGAAGGGCAGGAGCGAGGAAGGGCGGGAGCGAGGAAGGGCGGGAGTGAGGGAGCGAAGGAGAATGGGAGCGAGGGAGGGCGGGAGCGAGGGAAGGCGGGAGCGAGGAATGGCGGGAGGGTGGGAGAACGGGAGCGAAGGAGAATGGGAGCGAGGGAGGGCGGGAGCGAGGGAGAGTGGGAGCGAGGGAAGGCGGGGAGCGAGGGAAGGGGGGAGCGAGGGAAGGGGGGAGCGAGGGAAGGGGGGAGCGAGGGAAGGGGGGAGCGAGGAAGCGCGGGAGCGAGGGAGCGAAGGAGAATGGGAGCGAGGGAGGGCGGGAGCGAGGAAGGGCGGGAGGGTGGGAGAACGGGAGCGAAGGAGAATGGGAGCGAGGGAGGGCAGGAGCGACGGAGGGCGGGAGCGAGGGAGGGCGGGAGCGAGGGAGGGCGGGATTGTGGGTAGGTCTCCCTTTCGTTCGACTCTTGCTTCTTTCCGTTTCTGGTGTGTGAGGACAGACAGCTGAAGGGGAGCTGGAGGTTGGGGTGAACATATAACTGAATGTGGCTCCCTCCCTTGCTCCCGCCCTCACTAATTTTCAGCAAGTTCGATAGGAGGGGGTGGGTGGGTGGTTTAATTGAAGAGTCACGTACATGTTGCTCAGATCTGGGTCTTCTTTCCTGTGGAGAGAAATAACAGGTCACCATGGAAACACATGGCACGGTTGCACCACACTCCGGATCGAGCTGCCGCTCGAACAGGACCCCAGCTGCCCACTCTCGCACTTGTGACCCAACTCTTGCACAAAGGCCAGGTCATCAGTCTCCGCCCGCCTTCCTCTTGGACCCAGCTCGTGGCCGTCGAGTGCTTGAGTAGGAACTGAAAATTCCCATCCCTCGAGGTGCCTTCAAGATGATCGAGAATGAAAACTCCTGAATCTAACTGCCACTACCAACGTTCGCTGCCTCCACCACTGATGCACAGTAACAGCCGTGTGTAACATCGACACGATGCAGGGTGGGGGTGTCCAGAACCAGGGGTCATAGTCTGAGGATATGGGATGGACCATGTAGGACAGAGATGAGGAGAAATGTCTTCACCCAGAGAGTGGTGAACCTGTGGAACTTGTTAGATGGTAGTTGAGGCCAAAACATTGTGTGTTCTTAAAGGAGCAGTGAGACATAGCACTTGGAGTGAAGGGGATCAAGGGATATGGGGTGAAAGTGGGATTTGGGTATAAGAACATAAGAACGAGGAGCAGGAGTAGGCCATCTGGCCCCTCGAGCCTGCTCCACCATTCAATGAGATCATGGCTGATCTTTTGTGGACTCAGCTCCACTTTCCGGCCCGAACACCATAACCCTTAATCCCTTTATTCTTCAAAAAACTATCTATCTTTATCTTAAAAACATTTAATGAAGGAGCCTCTACTGCTTCACTGGACAAGGAATTCCATAGATTCACAACCCTTTGGGTGAAGAAGTTCCTCCTAAACTCAGTCCTAAATCTACTTCCCCTTATTTTGAGGCTATGCCCCCTAGTTCTGCTTTCACCCGCCAGTGGAAACAACCTGCCCGCATCTATCCTATCTATTCCCTTCATAATCTTATATGTTTCTATAAGATCCCCCCTCATCCTTCTAAATTCCAACAAGTACAGTCCCAGTCTACTCAACCTCTCCTCGTAATCCAACCCCTTCAGCTCTGGGATTAACCTAGTGAATCTCCTCTGCACACCCTCCAGTGCCAGTACGTCCTTTCTCAAGTAAGGAGACCAAAACTGAACACAATACTCCAGGTGTGGCCTCACTAACGCCTTATACAATTGCAGCATAACCTCCCTAGTCTTAAACTCCATCCCTCTAGCAATGAAGGACAAAATTCCATTTGCCTTCTTAATCACCTGTTGCACCTGTAAACCAACTTTTTGCGACTCATGCACTAGCACACCCAGGTCTCTCTGCACAGCAGCATGTTTTAATATTTTATCATTTAAATAATAATCCCTTTTGCTGTTATTCCTACCAAAATGGATAACCTCACATTTGTCAACATTGTATTCCATCTGCCAGACCCTAGCCCATTCACTTAGCCTATCCAAATCCCTCTGCAGACTTCCAGTATCCTCTGCACTTTTTGCTTTACCACTTATCTTAGTGTCGTCTGCAAACTTGGACACATTGCCCTTGGTCCCCAACTCCAAATCACCTATGTAAATTGTGAACAGTTGTGAACCCAACACTGATCCCTGAGGGACACCACTAGCTACTGATTGCCAACCAGAGAAACACCCATTAATCCCCACTGTTTTCTTTCTATTAATTAACCAATCCTCTATCCATGCTACTACTTTCCCCTTAATGCCATGCATCTTTATCTTATGCAGCAACCTTTTGTGTGGCACCTTGTCAAAGGCTTTCTGGAAATCCAGATATACCACATCCATTGGCTCCCCGTTATCTACCGCACTGTTAATGTCCTCAAAAAATTCCACTAAATTAGTTAGGCACGACCTGCCCATTATGAACCCATGCTGCGTCTGCCCAATGGGACAATTTCCATCCAGATGCCTCGCTATTTCTTCCTTGATGATAGATTCTAGCATCTTCCCTACTACCGAAGTTAAGCTCACTGGCCTATAATTACCCGCTCTCTGCCTACCTCCTTTTTTAAACAGTGGTGTCACGTTTGCTAATTTCCAATCTGCGGGGACCACCCCAGAGGCTAGTGAATTTTGGTAAATTATCACTAGCGCATTTGCAATTTCCCTAGCCATCTCTTTTAGCACTCTGGGATGCATTCCATCAGGTCCAGGAGACTTGTCTACCTTTAGCCCCATTAGCTTGCCCATCACTACCTCCTTGGTGATAACAAGCCTCTCAAGGTCCTCACCTGTCTTAGCCTCATTTCCATCAGTCACTGGCATGTTATTTGTGTCTTCCACTGTGAAGACCGACCCAAAAACCTGTTCAGTTCCTCAGCCATTTCCTCATCTCCCATTATTAAATCTCCCTTCTCATCCTCTAAAGGACCAATATTTACCTTAGCCACTCTTTTTTTTAATATATTTGTCGAAACTTTTACTATCTGTTTTTACATTCTGAGCAAGTTTACTCTCATAATCTATCTTACTCTTCTTTATAGCTTTTTTAGTAGCCTTCTGTTGCCCCTAAAGATTTCCCAGTCCTCTAGTCTCCCACTGATCTTTGCTACTTTGTATGATTTTTCCTTCAATTTGATACTCTCCCTTATTTTCTTTGATATCCACGGTCGATTTTCCCTCTTTTTACCGTCCTTCCTTTTTATTGGTATAAACCTTTGCTGAGCACTGTGAAAAATCACTTAGTCATCAACTGGTCCTCAACTGTTTCACCATAAAGTCTTTGCTCCCAGTCTACCTTAGCTAGTTCTTCTCTCATCCCATTGTAATCTCCTTTGTTTAAGCACAAAACACTAGTGCTTGATTTTACCTTCTCACCCTCCATCTGTATTTTAAATTCCACCATATTGTGATCGCTCCTTCCGAGAGGATCCCTAACTATGAGATCCTGAATCAATCCTGTCTCATTACACAGAACCAGATAAGGACCGCTTGTTCCCTCGTAGGTTCCATTACATACTGTTCTAGGAAACTATCGCGGATACATTCTATAAGCTCCTCCTCAAGGCTGCCTTGACCGACCTGGTTAAACCAGTCGACATGTAGATTAGAATCCCCCATGATAACTGTTGTACCATTTCTACATGCATCAGTTATTTCTTTGTTTATTGCCTGCCCCACCATAATGTTACTATTTGGTGGCCTATAGACTACTCCTATCAGTGACTTTTTCGCCTTACTATTCCTGATTTCCACCCAAATGGATTCAACCTTATCCTCCATAGCACCGATGTCATCCCTTACTGTTGCCCGGATGTCATTCTTAAATAACAGAGCTACACCACCTCCCTTACCATCCAGTCTGCCCTTCCGAATAGTTTGATACCCTCGGATATTTAACTCCCAGTCGTGACCATCCTTTAACCATGTTTCAGTAATGGCCACTAAACGCGCACTTAAAAAGACTGAAGGCAGATGTGGTCATGCTTCAGGAGACGCATCTGAAGGTGGCGGATCAGGTTAGGATAAGGAAAGGATGGGTGGGACAGGTGTTCCACTCAGGGTTGGACGCGAAAAATAGAGGGGTGACGATATTTGTGGAAAACGGGTGTCGATCGAGGCTAGGAATATAGTGGTGGACAACGGGGGTAGATATGTGATGGTGAGTGGTAGATTGCAGGGAAAGGAGGTCGTGCTGGTAAATGTATATGCCCCGAACTGGGATGACGCGGGATTTATGAAGCGGATGCTGGGACGTATCCCGGACCTGGAGGTGGGAAGCCTGGTAATGGGAGGGGGATTTCAATACTGTGCTGGATCCAGGGTTAGATCGGTCTGGATCCAGGACCGGAAGAAGGCCGGCAGCGGCCAAGGTGCTTAGGGGGTTCATGGAGCAAATGGGGGGAGTGGATCCATGGAGATTTGCTAGGCCGTTGGCCAAAGAGTTCTCCTTTTTCTCCCGTGTCCACAAGGTATACTCCCGAATAGATTTCTTTGTTTTGAGCAGGGCACTGATCTCGAAGGTGGCAGGAACGGAGTACTCGGCCATAGCCGTTTCAGACTATGCCCCGCACTGGGTGGATCTGGAATTAGGAGAGGAGAGGGAACAGCGCCCACTCTGGCGACTGGATGTGGGATTATTGGCGGATGAGGGGGTCTGTGGAAGGGTGCGGGGATGTATTGAGAGGTACCTGGAGGCCAATGATGATGGTGAGATCCAGGTGGGGGTAGTATGGGAAGCGCTGAAGGCGGTGGTTAGGGGAGAGTTGATCTCCATTAGGGCTTACAAGGAGAAAAAAGAGGGCAAAGAAAGGGCGAGATTAGTGGGGGAGATTTTGAGGGTGGATAAAAGATATGCGGAGGCCCCGGACGAATGACTATATAGAGAGAGGCGAAGACTTCAGACGGAGTTTGACCTGCTGACCACAGGAAAGGCAGAGGCACAGTGGAGGAAGGCACAGGGGATGAGATACGAATCTGGGGAAAAGGCGAGCCAGCTGCTGGCCCACCAGCTTTGTAAGAGGATAGCGGCGAAGGAAATTGGGGGAGTCAGGGATGAAACGGGAAATACGGAGCGGAGAGCAGGGAAGGTAAATGAGGCGTTTAAGACCTTTTATGAGAGGTTATATAGGTCCCAACCCACGGAGGGAAAAGAGGGGATGCAGCAGTTTCTGGACCAACTAAGGTTCCCGAGGGTGGAGGAGCAGGAGGTGGCAGGTCTGGGGGCGCCAATTGGGGTGGACGAGGTGACCAAAGGGCTGGGGAACATGCAGGCAGGGAAGGCCCCGGGACCAGACGGGTTCCCGGTGGAATTTTACAGGAAATATGTGGACTTGTTGGCCCCGCTGCTGGTGAGAACCTTTAATGAGGCCAGAGAAGGGGGGACGCTACCCCCGACAATGTCGGAGGCGACGATATCACTAATCCTGAAGCGGGATAAAGATCAGCTGCAATGCGGGTCATATAGGCCTATCTCACTCCTGAATGTAGACGCCAAGCTGCTGGCAAAAGTGCTGGCGACGAGGATCGAGGATTGTGTCCCGGGGGTGGTGCATGAAGACCAGACAGGGTTTGTAAAGGGGAGACAACTGAATGTCAACGCATGACGGCTGTTGGGGGTGATAATGATGCCCCCAGTGGAGGGGGAGGCAGAGATAGTGGTGGCGATGGATGCAGAGAAGGCATTCGATAGGGTAGAGTGGGAGTATCTATGGGAGGTGTTGAGGAGGTTTGGGTTCGGGGAGGGGTTTGTCGGTTGCGTCAAACTCCTATACGGGGCCCCAGTGGCAAGTGTAGTCACAAATTGGCAAAGATCGGAGTATTTTCAGTTACATAGGGGGACAAGGCGGGGGTGCCCCCTGTCCCCATTACTGTTCGCATTGGCAATTGAACCACAGGCCATAGCGTTGAGAGACTCTAAGAAATGGAGGGGGGTGGTTAGAGGGGGAGAGGAACATCGAGTGTCACTCTATGCAGATTACCTACTGTTATATGTGGTGGATCCTGTAGAGGGGATGACAGAGGTTATGCACATATTGAGGGAGTTTGGAGATTTTTCGAGATACAGGCTAAATATGGGTAAGAGTGAGCTTTTCGTAGTACACCCTTGGGATCAGGGAAGGGGAATAGACGCCCTGCCGTTAAGGAGAGTGGAAAGGAGCTTCCGATATTTTGGGATTCAGGTAGCCAGGAGCTGGGGAACTCTACACAAACTCAATCTGACGCAGCTGGTGGAGCAGATGGAGGAGGATTTCAAGAGGTGGGATATGCTGCCGCTCTCACTGGCGGGCAGAGTGCAGGCGATCAAGATGATGGTCCTCCCAAGGTTTCTTTTCGTGTTTCAATGTCTCCCCATTCTGATCACGAAGGCTTTTTCAAGAAAATAGACAGGAGTGTGATGAGTTTTGTGTGGGCAGGGAAGACCCCGAGGGTAAGGAGGGGGTTCCTGCAGCGCAGCAAGGACAGAGGGGGACTGGCGTTGCCGAATCTGGACGACTACTACTGGGCCACCAATGTGGCGATGGTTTGTAAGTGGATGAGGGAGGGAGAGGGGGCGGCGTGGAAGAGGCTGGAGATGGCGTCCTGTAAAGGAACGAGCCTAAAGGCGCTGGTGACGGCGCCGCTGCCGCTCTCCCCGAAAAGGTTTACCACAAACCCAGTGGTGGTGGCAACCGTAAGGATCTGGGGGCAATGGAGGCGACACAGGGGGGTGACGGGTGCCTCGGTGTGGTCCCCGATCAGGAAAAACCATAGGTTTGTCCCAGGAAGGATGGACGGAGGGTTCCAGAGCTGGCATCGGACAGGAATTAGGAGATTGAGAGACTTGCTTATTGATGGGGAGTTTGCGAGCCTGGGAGCGCTGGAGGAAAAGTAAGAGTTGCCCCCGGGGAATATCTTCAGGTATATGCAAGTGAGGGCGTTTACGAGGCAACAGGTGAGGGAATTTCCGCTGCTCCCGACACAGGGGATCCAGGATAGAGTGATTTCGGGGGTATGGGTCGGGGAGGGCAAAGTGACCGAAATATATCAGGAGATGAGAGAGGAGGGGGAGGCGCTGGTAGAGGAGCTGAAGGGTAAATGGGAGGAGGAGCTGGGGGAGGAGATTGAGGAGGGGCTGTGGGCTGATGCCCTAAGTAGGGTAAATTCCTATTCCTCGTGTGCCAGGCTTAGCCTGATACAATTCAAGGTTCTACACAGAGCACACATGACGGGAGCAAGACTGAGCAGGTTCTTCGGAGTGGAGGACAGGTGCGGGAGGTGCGTGGGAAGCCCGGCGAACCACACACACATGTTCTGGTCCGGCACTGGATGAGTACTGGAGGGGAGTGGCAAGGGTGATTTCAAAGGTGGTGAAGGTCCGGGTCAAGCCAGGCTGGGGGTTAGCGATATTTGGGATAGTGGAAGAGCCGGGAGTGCAGGAGGCGAAAGAGGCCGATATTCTGGCCTTTGCATCCCTGGTAGCCCGGCGAAGGATCTTACTCATGTGGAAGGAAGCGAAACCCCCCGGCGTGGAGGCCTGGATAAACGATATGGCAGGGTTCATAACACTGGAACGGATGAAGTTTGCGTTGAGAGGATCGGTTCAGGGGTTCTCCAGGCGGTGGCAACCGTTCCTTGACTATCTCGCGGAACGATAAGAGAAAATAGATCAGCAGCAGCCCAGAGGGGGGGGGGGGGGGGGGGGGGGTGAGCACTATATATTTTTTTATTACTTCGTTAGTTCACTATTTTATTTAAATAAGGTTACTTATTAGCTATTGTGTTATTTTTACGTTGATTTGTAAAGTGGAAAAATTGTGTTTGAAAACTTGAATAAAATATATTTTTAAAAAAAGTAATGGCCACTAAATCATAGTCATTCACGATGATTTGCGCCATCAACTCATTTACCTTATTCTGAATACTACGAGCATTCAGGTAAAGCACACTTATGTTGGCTTTTTACCTCTGTTCTGAATCTTAACACCTCGATCAGTAACCTCTCCTAAGTTATATTTCCTCTTAACCTTTCTCCTAATTTTCCTTGTCGTTGAACTCACATCTTCATGTAACAACCTGCCGCATCGCTTGCCATTAATGTTTTCACTTCCCGTTTTATTCCTTTTAGTATTCCTGGTCCTATTCACTGAGCTCCCCTCAGTCACTGTACCTTGTACTGTCGCCCTTTTTGATTTTTGACTATGGCTTCTCTGCCTTACACTTTCCCCCTTACTGCCTTTTGTTTCTGTCCCTGTTTTACTACCTTCCAACTTCCTGCATCGGTTCCCATCCCCCTGCCACATTAGTTTAAACTCTCCCCAACAGCTCTAGCAAACACCCCCCCTAGGACATCGGTTCCAGTCCTGCCCAGGTGCAGACCGCCCGGTTTGTACTGGTCCCACCTCCCCCAGAACTGGTTCCAATGTCCCAGGAATTTGAATCCCTCCCTCTTGCACCATCTCTCGAGCCACGCATTCATCCTATCTATCCTGACATTCCTACTCTGACTAGCTCGTGGCACTGGTAGCAATCCTGAGATTACTACCTTTGAGGTCCTACTTTTTAGTTTAACTGCTAACTCCATAAATACAGCTTGTAGGACCTCGTCCCGTTTTTTACCTATATCGTTGGTGCCTATGTGCACCACGACAGCAGGCTGTTCACCCTCCCCCCAAGGATGTCCTGCAGCCGCTCCGAGATATCCTTGACCCTTGCACCAGGGAGGCAACATACCACAACTCCAACATATGGAGTTGGATGATCAGCCATGATCATAATGAATGGCAGAGCAGGCTCGAAGAGCCGAATGGCCTTCTCCCGCTGCTAATTTCTATCTTTGCATATAACTCACCAGGGTTCCTTAGGAACATCTCCCAAACCCAAGACGTCTTCCATCTCGAAGGACAAGGGAAAGCACGTAAGAATCTGTTTAACCCATCTCTCTGTCACACAGGAGGGTTACGAGTTATACTTCAGTGGGCCAGCATTTATTGCCCATTCCTAATTACCCTTCAGAAGGTGGTGGTGAGCTGCCTTTTTGAACTCATGGAGCCCCTGAGGTGTAGGTACACCCACAGTGCTGTTAGGGAGGGAGTTGCAGGGTTTTGACCCAGTGATAGTGAATGAATGGCCGATATATTTCCAAGTCAGGGTGGTGAGTGACTTGACGGGAACCTCCAGGTGGTGGGGGTCCCAATTATCTGCTGCCCTTGTCCTTCTAGATGGTAGTGGTTGTGGGTTTGGAAGGTGCTGCCGAAGGAGCCTTTGTGAGTTCCTCTTGCATCTTGTAGATGGTACACACGGCTGCCACTGTGCGTCGGTGGTGGAGGGAGTGAATGTTTGTGGAAGGGGGAGCAAGCAAGCAGGGCAGTTATGTCCTGGGTGGTGTTGAGCTTCTGGAGTGTTGGAGCTGCGCTCATCCAGGCAAGTGGAGAGCAATCCATTACACTCCTGACTTGTGCCTTGTAGATGGTGGACAGGCTTTGGGGGGGGGGGCAGGAGGTGAGTTACTCACTGCAGAATTCCCAGCCTCTGACCCACTCTTGGAGCCACACGATTTATATGGCTAGTCCAGTTAAGTTTCAGATCAATGGCCAAGCCAGGATGTTGGTGGCGGGGGATTCAGTGACTGCAATGCCATTGAATGTCATGCAGCGATAAGATTCTCTCTTATCGGAGATGGTTATTGCCTGGCACTTGTGGTGGCTGGAATATTCTTTGCTACTTGTCAGCCCAAGCCTGGATAGTGTCCAGGTCTTGCTGCATTTGGACATGGACTGCTTCATCTGCCAACATCCCCACTTCTGACCTTATGATGGCTGGAAGGTCATTGATGAAGCAACTGAAGATGGTTGGGCCTAGGAGTTCTTTGAGGAACTCCTGCAGTGATGTCTCAGGACTTCCTTTGTGCCAGGCATGACTCCAACTAATGGGGTGTTTCCCCCGATTCCCATTGACTCCAGTTTTGCTATGGATCCTTGATAGGTGTCCTGGAGCACAAGTCTTCAGTACTTTTGCCGGAATATTGTCAGGACCTATACCCTTTGCAGTATCCAGGGCATTCAGCCATTTCTTGATATCACATGGGAGTGAAGCTTATTGGCTGAAGACTGACACCTGTGATGCTGAGGACCTCCAGAGGAGACCGAGATGGATCATCCACTTCTGGCTGAAAACTAGAATGGGTGTTGACAGAACCTTAAAATTGGAGGCAGGTCATTCAGGGGGCAATGTCAGGAAGCATTCCCACATACAAAGTGGGGTGGAAATCTGGAATACTCTCTCCCACCAAAACCAATCAAGGCTGGAAAGGTCAATTGAAACTATCAAAGATGAGATCAATATGACGTGTGTTGGATAAGAGAGTTAAGGGTTACAGAATCCATGTGGGGAGTTGGAGTTAAGCTACAGATCAGACATCATCTGATAAAACAGCGGAACAGGGCCAAGGGATCTGACTGGGCCTCGTCCTGTTCCTGTGTAACAGGCTCGAGGGGATGACTGGGCCTCGTCCTGTTCCTGTGTAACAGGCTCGAGGGGGCTGAATGGGCCTCCTCCTGTTCCTGTGTAACAGGCTCGAGGGGATGACTGGGCCTCGTCCTGTTCCTGTGTAACAGGCTCGAGGGGGCTGAATGGGCCTCCTCCTGTTCCTGTGTAACAGGCTCGAGAGGCTGAATGTGGCTCCTCCTGTTCCTGTGTAACAGGCTCGAGAGGCTGAATGGGCCTCCTCCTGTTCCTGTGTAACAGGCTCGAGAGGCTGAGTGGGCCTCCTCCTGTTCCTCTGTAACAGGCTCGAGAGGCTGAATGGGCCTCCTCCTGCTCCTGTGTAACAGGCTCTAGAGGCTGAATGGGCCTCCTCCTGTTCCTGTGTAACAGGCTCGAGGGGATGACTGGGCCTCGTCCTGTTCCTGTGTAACAGGCTCGAGAGGGCGGAATGGGCCTCCTCCTGTTCCTGTGTAACAGGCTCGAGAGGCTGAATGTGGCTCCTCCTGATCCTGTGTAACAGGCTCGAGAGGGCGGAATGGGCCTCCTCCTGCTCCCGTGTAACAGGCTCGAGAGGCTGAATGTGGCTCCTCCTGATCCAGTGCAAAGTTCTGTGTTTCTCGACGCAGGGCTGGGAAGTCTTGAGCGGTTGTTGCCTAGTGAGGAACACGAGTGCGGCGCTTCTGTCACAAATACATGGCCGAAAGCAACCGGCGAGGGCAGAGTTTCCAGGACACAAGCCCGCGAGGCGGCCACTGTAATGCATCCCATCGGCCACTGGATTGCGGCGACGGGACATGGCACAGCGGCACCACAAGCTGGTCCTCTGGCTGGAGTTGCACAGTGAGGTAACCTGGCCGTCGCAGAGTGGGGGCTGTTGGCTACCACCCGTCCCCAGCCACTCGCAAAACCCCGTCCCTGGACTTACGGCGAGTACGGGTGCGTCCGGGGCGCGATAGTTCGCTGTGCTCCCGTCTGCAAGACATCCTGCGGCGTCATCATTACGTAGAACTGTCCTGGAAGCGGGAAAAGACACAGAGGTCAGAAATATATTCAGTTCTGACCCTCTGACAGTGCAGCGCACCCTCAGTACTGACCCTCTGACAGTGCAGCGCTCCCTCAGGACTGACCCTCTGACAGTGTAGCACTCCCTCAGTACTGACCCTCTGACAGTGCAGCACTCCCTCAGGACTGACCCTCTGACAGTGCAGCACTCCCTCAGTACTGACCCTCTGACAGTGCAGCACTCCCTCAGGACTGACCCTCTGACAGTGCAGCACTCCCTCAGTACTGACCCTCTGATAGTGCAGCACTCCCTCAGTACTGACCCTCTGACAGTGCAGCACTCCCTCAGTACTGACCCTCTGACAGAGCAGCACTCCCTCAGTACTGACCCTCTGACAGTGCAGCACTCCCTCAGTACTGACCCTTTGATAGTGCAGCACTCCCTCAGTACTGACCCTCTGACAGTGCAGCACTCCCTCAGTACTGATCCTCTGACAGTGCAGCACTCCGTCAGTACTGACCCTCTTGACAGTGCAGCACTCCCTCAGTACTGACCCTCCGATGGTGCGGCGCTCCCTCAGTGCTGACCCTCCGACAGTGCAGCACTCCCTCAGTACTGACGCTCCAACAGTGAAATGCTCCCTCACATCTGACCCCTGACAGTGTTGTACTCCCTCAGTAATAACCCTCCAACAGTACAGCGCTGCCTCAGTACTGACTCCCTGAAAGTGCAGCACTCCCTTAGTAGTGACCCTCTGACACTGCAGCATTCCCTCAGTACTGACCCTCTGACAGTGCAGCACTCCCTCAGTGGTGACCCTCCGACAGTGCAGTACTCCCACAATCCTGAACCACCGCCAGTGCAGTGTTTCCTCGGTACTGACTGCTCTGACAGTGCAGCACTCCCTCAGTACAGACCCTCTGACAGTGCAGTGCTCCCTCAGTACTGACCCTCTGACAGTGCAGTGCTCCCTCAGTACTGACCCTCTGACAGTGCAGCACTCCCTTAGTAGTGACCCTCTGACACTGCAGCACTCCCTCAGTACTGACCCTGTGACAGTGCAGCACTCCCTCAGTACTGACTCTCTGACTGTGCAGTGCTCCCTCAGTATTGACCCCCTGACAGTGCAGCACTCACTCAATCCTGACCCTCCAAGAATGCAAAGCTCCTTCAGTACTGACCCTCCAACAATGCGATGCTCCCTGGGGACTGACACTCCAACAGTGAAACGCTCCCTTAGTACTGACCCCTGACAGTGCAGTGCTCCCTCAGCACTGACCCTCTGACTGTGCAGTGCTCCCTCAGTACTGATTGCCTGACAATGCAGCACTCCCTCAGTACTGACTTCCTGAAAGTGCAACACTCCCTCAGTGGTGACCCTCCGACAGTGCAGCACTCCCTCGGTACTGACCCCTCTGACAGTGCAGCACCCCCTTAGTCCTGACCGTCTGAGAGTGCAGTGCTCCCTCAGTTCTGACCCTCTGACAGTGCAGCACTCCCTCACTACTGACCCTCTGACAGTGCAGCACTACCTCAGTACAGACCCTTTGACAGTGCAGCACTCCCTCAGTACTGACCCTGTGACAGTGCAGCACTCCCTCAGTACAGACCCTTTGACAGTGCAGCACTCCCTCAGTACTGACCCTCTGACAGTGCAGCACTCCCTCAGTACAGACCCTCTGACAGTGCAGCACTCCCTTAGTACTGACCCTCTGACAGTGCAGCACTCCCTCTGTACTGACCCTGTGACAGTGCAGCACTCCCTCAGTACTGACTCTCTGACTGTGCAGTGCTCCCTCAGTATTGACCCCCTGACAGTGCAGCACTCACTCAATCCTGACCCTCCAAGAATGCAAAGCTCCTTCAGTACTGACCCTCCAACAATGCTATGCTCCCTGGGGACTGACACTCCAACAGTGAAACGCTCCCTTAGTACTGACCCCTGACAGTGCAGTGCTCCCTCAGCACTGACCCTCTGACTGTGCAGTGCTCCCTCAGTACTGATTGCCTGACAATGCAGCACTCCCTCAGTACTGACTTCCTGAAAGTGCAACACTCCCTCAGTGGTGACCCTCCGACAGTGCAGCACTCCCTCGGTACTGACCCCTCTGACAGTGCAGCATTCCTTCAGTACTGTCCCTCTGACAGCGTAGCACTTCCTCTGTACAGATCCTCTGACAGTGCAGCACTCCCTTAGTCCTGACCGTCTGAGAGTGCAGTGCTCCCTCAGTTCTGACCCTCTGACAGTGCAGCACTCCCTCAGTACTGACCCTCTGACAGTGCAGCACTCCCTCAGTACAGACCCTTTGACAGTGCAGCACTCCCTCAGTACTGACCCTCTGACAGTGCAGCACTCCCTCAGTACAGACCCTCTGACAGTGCAGCACTCCCTTAGTACTGACCCTCTGACAGTGCAGCACTCCCCAGTACTGATCCTCTGTCAGTGCAGCATTCCTTCAGTACTGACCCTGACAGCGCAGCACTCTCTCAGTACTGACCCTCTGACAGTGCAGCAGTCGCTCAGTATTGACCCTCTGACAGTGCAGCACGCCCTCAGTACAGACCCTTTGACAGTGCAGCACGCCCTCAGTACTGACCCTCCGACGGTGCAGCACTCCCTCAGTACTGACCCTCTGACAGTGCAGACGCCCTCAGTACTGACCCTTTGACAGTGCAGCACGACCTCAGTACTGACCCTTTAACATTGCAGCACTCCCTCAGTACTGACCCTCCGACGGTGTAGCACGCCCTCAGTACTGACCCTCTCATATACCTAGTTAACTCATATTTCTTTCAGGTTGAAGAGCCTCGTTTTGGGTGACAGTAAAAGTCACTACACATTATGATCACTCTTTCCAGAGTATTGTTTCATTGTCAAGTTATTAACAGACTTCCACTTATTGCAGAAATTACCAACAGTGCGAGGGTTTAGCGATCATGAAAGCGGAAAAGGACGGGGCCCTTTTATCCCGAAAAGTGAATGCGGAGGGAGTGAAGTGATCGAGTCCTTAAAATTTGGAACGGGGTTTCAATAGGGTCGTCGGAGAGAAGAGGTTTTCACTTGCATTGGGGGGGGGGGGGGGGTGGAGACCACAACAAGGGCCATCAATATTCGACTGTGACTAATAAATGAAATGGGGAATTTAGGAGAAACCGCTTTACCCAAGGAGTGGGGAGAATGTGGGACTCACTCCCACAGGGAGTGGTGAGAATGTGGGACTCACTCCCCACAGGGAGTGGGGCGAATGTGGAACTCGCTCCCACAGGGAGTGGTGAGAATGTGGGACTTGCTTCCACTGGGAGTGGGGAGAATGTGGGACTCGCTCCCACACGGAGTGGTGAGAATGTGGGACTTGCTCCCACTGGGAGTGGGGAGAATGTGGGGCGCGCTCCCACTGGGAGTGGGGAGCATGTGGGACTCGCTCCCACTGGGAGTGGGGAGAATGTGGGACTTGCTCCCACTGGGAGTGGGGAGAATGTGGGACTCGCTCCCACAGGGAGTGGTGAGAATGTGGGACTTGCTCCCACTGGGAGTGGGGAGAATGTGGGACGCGCTCCCACTGGGAGTGGGGAGAATGTGGGACTCGCTCCCACAGGGAGTGGGGAGAATGTGGGACTTGCTCCCACTGGGAGTGGGGAGAATGTGGGACTCGCTCCCACAGGGAGTGGTGAGAATGTGGGACTTGCTCCCACTGGCAGTGGGGAGAATGTGGGACGCGCTCCCACTGGGAGTGGGGAGAATGTGGGACTCGCTCCCCACAGGGAGCGGGGAGAATGTGGGACACTCACACAAGGAGTGGGGAATGTGGGACACACTCTCACAAGGAGTGGGGAATGTGGGACACACTCTCACAAGGAGTGGGGAATATGGGACACACTCTCACAAGGAGTGGGGAATGTGGGACACAATCTCACAAGGAGTGGGAAATGTGGGACACACTCACAAGGATTGGGGAATGTGGGACACTCTCACAAGGAGTGGGGAATGTGGGACACACTCTCACAAGGAGTGGGGAATATGGGACACACTCTCACAGGGAGTGGGGAATGTGGGACACACTCACACAGGGAGTGGGGAGAAGGTGGACAGACTCTCACAGGGAGTGGGGAGAATCTGGACAGACTCTCACAAGGAGTGGGGAATGTGGGACACACTCTCACAATGAGTGGGGAATGTGGGACACACTCTCACAGGTAGTGGGGAGAATGTGGACACACTCTCACAAGGAGTGGGGAATGTGGGACATACTCTCACAAGGCGTGGGGAATGTGGGACACACTCTCACAAGGAGTGGGGAATGTGGGACACACTCTCACAAGGAGTGGGGAATGTGGGACATACTCTCACAGGGTGTGGGGAATGTGGGACACAGTCTCACAGGGAGTGGGGAGAATGTGGGACACACACTCACAGGGAGTGGGGAGAATGTGGGACACACTCTCATAAGGAGTGGGGAATGTGGGACACACTCTCACAGGGAGTGGGGGAAATGTGGGACACACTCTCATAGCGAGTGGGGAATGAGGGACACACTCTCACAAGGAGTGGGGAATGTGGACAAACTCTCACAAGGAGTGGGGAGAATGTGGGACACACTCTCACAAGGCGTGGGGAATGTGGGACACACTCTCACAAGGAGTGCGGAATGTGTGACACACTCTCACAAGGAGTGGGGAATGTGGGACACACTCTCATAGCGAGTGGGGAATGTGGGACACACTCTCACAACGCGTGGGGAATGTGGGACACACTCTCATAGCGAGTGGGGAATGTGGGACACACTCTCACAAGGCGTGGGGAATGTGGGACACACTCTCATAGCGAGTGGGGAATGTGGGACACACTCTCATAGCGAGTGGGGAATGTGGGACACACTCTCATAGCGAGTGGGGAATGTGGGACACACTCTCACAAGGCGTGGGGAATGTGGGACACACTCTCATAGCGAGTGGGGAATGTGGGACACACTCTCACAAGGCGTGGGGAATGTGGGACACACTCTCATAGTGAGTGGGGAATGTGGACACACTCTCACAAGGCGTGGGGAATGTGGGACACACTCTCACAAGGAGTGCGGAATGTGTGACACACTCTCACAAGGAGTGGGGAATGTGGGACACACTCTCATAGCGAGTGGGGAATGTGGGACACACTCTCACAACGCGTGGGGAATGTGGGACACACTCTCATAGCGAGTGGGGAATGTGGGACACACTCTCACAAGGCGTGGGGAATGTGGGACACACTCTCATAGCGAGTGGGGAATGTGGGACACACTCTCATAGCGAGTGGGGAATGTGGGACACACTCTCATAGCGAGTGGGGAATGTGGGACACACTCTCACAAGGCGTGGGGAATGTGGGACACACTCTCATAGCGAGTGGGGAATGTGGGACACACTCTCACAAGGCGTGGGGAATGTGGGACACACTCTCATAGTGAGTGGGGAATGTGGACACACTCTCACAAGGCGTGGGGAATGTGGGACACACTCTCACAAGGAGTGGGGAATGTGGACACACTCTCACAAGGCGTGGGGAATGTGGGACACACTCTCACAAGGAGTGGGGATAATGTGGGACACACTCTCACAAGGAGTGGGGAGAACGTGGGACACACTCTCACAAGGAGTGGGGAATGTGGGACACACTCTCACAAGGAGTGGGGAATGTGGGACACACTCGCACAAGGAGTGGGGAGAACGTGGGACACACTCTCACAAGGAGTGGGGAATGAGGACACACTCTCACAAGGAGTGGGGAGAATGTGGGAGACACTCTCACAAGGAGTGGGGAATGTGGGACACACTCTCACAAGGAGTGGGGAGAATGTGGGACACACTCTCATAGCGAGTGGGGAATGTGGGACACACTCTCACAAGGAGTGGGGAGAATGTGGGACACACTCTCATAGCGAGTGGGGAATGTGGACACACTCTCACAAGGAGTGGGGAATGTGGGACACACTCTCACAAGGCGTGGGGAATGTGGGACACACTCTCACAAGGAGTGGGGAATGTGTGACACACTCTCACAAGGAGTGGGGAATGTGGACACACTCTCATAGCGAGTGGGGAATGTGGGACACACTCTCACAAGGCGTGGGGAATGTGGGACACACTCTCATAGCGAGTGGGGAATGTGGGACACACTCTCACAAGGCGTGGGGAATGTGGGACACACTCTCATAGCGAGTGGGGAATGTGGGACACACTCTCACAAGGCGTGGGGAATGTGGGACACACTCTCATAGCGACTGGGGAATGTGGGACACACTCTCACAAGGCGTGGGGAATGTGGGACACACTCTCATAGCGAGTGGGGAATGTGGACACACTCTCACAAGGCGTGGGGAATGTGGGACACACTCTCACAAGGAGTGGGGAATGTGGACACACTCTCACAAGGAGTGGGGAGAATGTGGGACACACTCTCACAAGGCGTGGGGAGAACGTGGGACACACTCTCACAAGGAGTGGGGAATGTGGGACACACTCTCACAAGGAGTGGGGAATGTGGGACACACTCTCACAAGGAGTGGGGAGAACGTGGGACACACTCTCACAAGGAGTGGGGAATGTGGACACACTCTCACAAGGAGTGGGGAGAATGTGGGAGACACTCTCAAAAGGAGTGGGGAATGTGGGACACACTCTCACAAGGAGTGGGGAGAATGTGGGACACACTCTCATAGCGAGTGGGGAATGTGGGACACACTCTCACAAGGAGTGGGGAGAATGTGGGACACACTCTCATAGGGAGTGGGGAATGTGGGACACACTCTCATAGGGAGTGGGGAATGTGGGACACACTCTCACAAGGCGTGGGGAATGTGGGACACACTCTCATAGCGAGTGGGGAATGTGGGACACACTCTCCCAAAGAGTGGGGAATGTGGGACACACTCTCATAGCGACTGGGGAATGTGGGACACACTCTCACAAGGCGTGGGGAATGTGGGACACACTCTCATAGCGAGTGGGGAATGTGGACACACTCTCACAAGGCGTGGGGAATGTGGGACACACACTCACAAGGAGTGGGGAATGTGGACACACTCTCACAAGGAGTGGGGATAATGTGGGACACACTCTCACAAGGAGTGGGGAGAACGTGGGACACACTCTCACAAGGAGTGGGGAATGTGGGACACACTCTCACAAGGAGTGGGGAATGTGGGACACACTCTCACAAGGAGTGGGGAGAACGTGGGACACACTCTCACAAGGAGTGGGGAATGTGGACACACTCTCACAAGGAGTGGGGAGAATGTGGGAGACACTCTCACAAGGAGTGGGGAATGTGGGACACACTCTCACAAGGAGTGGGGAGAATGTGGGACACACTCTCATAGGGAGTGGGGAATGTGGACACACTCTCATAGGGAGTGGGGAATGTGGGACACACTCTCACAAGGCGTGGGGAATGTGGGACACACTCTCATAGCGAGTGGGGAATGTGGGACACACTCTCCCAAAGAGTGGGGAATGTGGGACACACTCTCACAAGGAGTGGGGAGAATGTGGGACACACTCTCACAAGGCGTGGGGAATGTGGGACACACTCTCACAAGGCGTGGGGAATGTGGGACACACTCTCACAAGGAGTGGGGAGAATGTGGTCACACTCTCACAAGGCGTGGGGAATGTGGGACACACTCTCACAAGGAGTGGGGAGAATGTGGGACACACTCTCACAAGGAGTGGGGAGAATGTGGGAGACACACTCACAAGGCGTGGGGAATGTGGGACACACTCTCACAAGGAGTGGGGAGAATGTGGGACACACTCTCACAAGGAGTGGGGGAAATGTGGGACACACTCTCATAGCGAGTGGGGAATGAGGGACACACTCTCACAAGGAGTGGGGAGAATGTGGGACACACTCTCATAGTGAGTGGGGAATGTGGGACACACTCTCACAAGGAGTGGGGAATGTGGGACACACTCTCACAAGGAGTGGGGAATGTGGACAAACTCTCACAAGGATTGGGGAGAATGTGGGACACACTCTCACAAGGCGTGGGTAATGTGGGACACACTCTCACAAGGAGTGGGGAATGTGTGACACACTCTCACAAGGAGTGGGGAATGTGGACACACTCTCATAGCGAGAGGGGAATGTGGGACACACTCTCACAAGGCGTGGGGAATGTGGGACACACTCTCATAGCGAGTGGGGAATGTGGGACACACTCTCACAAGGCGTGGGGAATGTGGGACACACTCTCATAGCGAGTGGGGAATGTGGGACACACTCTCACAAGGCGTGGGGAATGTGGGACACACTCTCATAGCGAGTGGGGAATGTGGGACACACTCTCACAAGGCGTGGGGAATGTGGGACACACTCTCATAGCGAGTGGGGAATGTGGACACACTCTCACAAGGCGTGGGGAATGTGGGACACACTCTCACAAGGAGTGGGGAATGTGGACACACTCTCACAAGGAGTGGGGAGAATGTGGGACACACTCTCACAAGGCGTGGGGAATGTGGGACAGACTCTCACAAGGAGTGGGGATAATGTGGGACACACTCTCACAAGGAGTGGGGAGAACGTGGGACACACTCTCACAAGGAGTGGGGAATGTGGGACACACTCTCACAAGGAGTGGGGAATGTGGGACACACTCTCACAAGGAGTGGGGAGAACGTGGGACACACTCTCACAAGGAGTGGGGAATGTGGACACACTCTCACAAGGAGTGGGGAGAATGTGGGAGACACTCTCACAAGGAGTGGGGAATGTGGGACACACTCTCACAAGGAGTGGGGAGAATGTGGGACACACTCTCATAGGGAGTGGGGAATGTGGACACACTCTCATAGGGAGTGGGGAATGTGGGACACACTCTCACAAGGCGTGGGGAATGTGGGACACACTCTCATAGCGAGTGGGGAATGTGGGACACACTCTCCCAAAGAGTGGGGAATGTGGGACACACTCTCACAAGGAGTGGGGAGAATGTGGGACACACTCTCACAAGGCGTGGGGAATGTGGGACACACTCTCACAAGGCGTGGGAAATGTGGGACACACTCTCACAAGGAGTGGGGAGAATGTGGTCACACTCTCACAAGGCGTGGGGAATGTGGGACACACTCTCACAAGGAGTGGGGAGAATGTGGGACACACTCTCACAAGGAGTGGGGAGAATGTGGGACACACTCTCACAAGGCGTGGGGAATGTGGGACACACTCTCACAAGGAGTGGGGAGAATGTGGGACACACTCTCACAAGGCGTGGGGAATGTCGGACACACTCTCACAAGGCGTGGGGACTGTGGGACACACTCTCACAAGGAGTGGGGAGAATGTGGGACACACTCTCATAGCGAGTGGGGAATGTGGACACACTCTCACAAGGAGTGGGGAGAATGTGGGACACACTCTCATAGGGAGTGGGGAATGTGGACACACTCTCATAGGGAGTGGGGAATGTGGGACACACTCTCACAAGGAGTGGGGAGAATGTGGGAGACACTCTCACAAGGAGTGGGGAGAATGTGGGACACACTCTCACAAGGAGTGGGGAATGTGGACACACTTTCACACGGAGTGGGGAGAATGTGGGACACACTCTCACAAGGCGTGGGGAATGTGGGACACACTCTCATAGCGAGTGGGGAATGTGGGACACACTCTCACAAGGCGTGGGGAATGTGGGACACACTCTCATAGCGAGTGGGGAATGTGGACACACTCTCACAAGGCGTGGGGAATGTGGGACACACTCTCACAAGGCGTGGGGAATGTGGGACACACTCTCACAAGGAGTGGGGAGAATGTGGGACACACTCTCATAGGGAGTGGGGAATGTGGACACACTCTCATAGGGAGTGGGGAACGTGGGACACACTCTCATAGGGAGTGGGGAACGTGGGACACACTCTCACAGGGAGTGGGGAATGTGGGAGACACTCTCATTGCGAGTGGGGAATGTGGGACACACTCTCACAAGGAGTGGGGAATGTGGGACACACTCTCACAAGGAGTGTAGAATGTGGGACATACTCTCACAAGGAGTGGGGAATGTGGGACATACTCTCACAAGGAGTGGGGAATGTGGGACACACTCTCACAAGGCGTGGGGAATGTGGGACACACTCTCACAAGGAGTGGGGAATGTGGGACACACTCTCACAAGGCGTGGGGAATGTGGGACACACTCTCACAAGGAGTGGGGAATGTGGGACACACTCTCATAGCGAGTGGGGAATGTGGGACACACTCTCACAAGGAGTGGGGAGAATGTGGGACACACTCTCACAAGGAGTGGGGAAAATGTGGGACACACTCTCATAGCGAGTGGGGAATGTGGGACACACTCTCACAAGGAATGGGGAGAATGTGGGACACACTCTCATAGCGAGTGGGGAATGTGGACACACTCTCACAAGGAGTGGGGAATGTGGGACACACTCTCACAAGGAGTGGGGAGAATGTGGGACACACTCTCACAAGGAGTGGGGAAAATGTGGGACACACTCTCATAGCGAGTGGGGAATGTGGGACACACTCTCACAAGGAGTGGGAAGAGTGTGGGACACAATCTCATAGGGAGTGGGGAATGTGGACACACTCTCATAGGGAGTGGGGAATGTGGGACACACTCTCACAAGGCGTGGGGAATGTGGGACACACTCTCATAGCGAGTGGGGAATGTGGGACACACTCTCACAAGGAGTGGGGAGAATGTGGGACACACTCTCACAGCGAGTGGGGAATGTGGGACACACTCTCACAAGGAGTGGGGAATGTGGGACACACTCTCACAAAGAGTGGGGAGAATGTGGGACACACTCTCACAAGGAGTGGGGAATGTGGACACACTCTCACAAGGAGTGGGGAGAATGTGGGACACACTCTCACAAGGCGTGGGGAATGTGGGACACACTCTCACAAGGAGTGGGGAATGTGGACAAACTCTCACAAGGAGTGGGGAGAATGTGGGACACACTCTCACAAGGCGTGGGGAATGTGGGACACACACTCACAAGGAGTGGGGAATGTGTGACACACTCTCACAAGGAGTGGGGAATGTGGACACACTCTCATAGCGAGTGGGGAATGTGGGACACACTCTCACAAGGCGTGGGGAATGTGGGACACACTCTCATAGCGAGTGGGGAATGTGGGACACACTCTCACAAGGCGTGGGGAATGTGGGACACACTCTCATAGCGAGTGGGGAATGTGGGACACACTCTCACAAGGCGTGGGGAATGTGGGACACACTCTCATAGCGAGTGGGGAATGTGGGACACACTCTCACAAGGCGTGGGGAATGTGGGACACACTCTCATAGCGAGTGGGGAATGTGGACACACTCTCACAAGGCGTGGGGAATGTGGGACACACTCTCACAAGGAGTGGGGAGAATGTGGGACACACTCTCACAAGGAGTGGGGAGAATGTGGGACACACTCTCATAGAGAGTGGGGAATGTGGGACACACTCTCACAAGGAGTGGGGAGAATGTGGGACACACTCTCATAGCGAGTGGGGAATGTGGACACACTCACACAAGGAGTGGGGAATGTGGGACACACTCTCACAAGGCGTGGGGAATGTGGGACACACTCTCATAGCGAGTGGGGAATGTGGGACACACTCTCCCAAAGAGTGGGGAATGTGGGACACACTCTCACAAGGAGTGGGGAGAATGTGGGACACACTCTCACAAGGCGTGGGGAATGTGGGACACACTCTCACAAGGCGTGGGGAATGTGGGACACACTCTCACAAGGAGTGGGGAGAATGTGGTCACACTCTCACAAGGCGTGGGGAATGTGGGACACACTCTCACAAGGAGTGGGGAGAATGTGGGACACACTCTCACAAGGAGTGGGGAGAATGTGGGACACACTCTCACAAGCCGTGGGGAATGTGGGACACACTCTCACAAGGAGTGGGGAGAATGTGGGACACACTCTCACAAGGCGTGGGGAATGTCGGACACACTCTCACAAGGCGTGGGGACTGTGGGACACACTCTCACAAGGAGTGGGGAGAATGTGGGACACACTCTCATAGCGAGTGGGGAATGTGGACACACTCTCACAAGGAGTGGGGAATGTGGACACACTCTCACAAGGAGTGGGGAGAATGTGGGACACACTCTCACAAGGCGTGGGGAATGTGGGACAGACTCTCACAAGGAGTGGGGATAATGTGGGACACACTCTCACAAGGAGTGGGGAGAACGTGGGACACACTCTCACAAGGAGTGGGGAATGTGGGACACACTCTCACAAGGAGTGGGGAATGTGGGACACACTCTCACAAGGAGTGGGGAGAACGTGGGACACACTCTCACAAGGAGTGGGGAATGTGGACACACTCTCACAAGGAGTGGGGAGAATGTGGGAGACACTCTCACAAGGAGTGGGGAATGTGGGACACACTCTCACAAGGAGTGGGGAGAATGTGGGACACACTCTCATAGGGAGTGGGGAATGTGGACACACTCTCATAGGGAGTGGGGAATGTGGGACACACTCTCACAAGGCGTGGGGAATGTGGGACACACTCTCATAGCGAGTGGGGAATGTGGGACACACTCTCCCAAAGAGTGGGGAATGTGGGACACACTCTCACAAGGAGTGGGGAGAATGTGGGACACACTCTCACAAGGCGTGGGGAATGTGGGACACACTCTCACAAGGCGTGGGAAATGTGGGACACACTCTCACAAGGAGTGGGGAGAATGTGGTCACACTCTCACAAGGCGTGGGGAATGTGGGACACACTCTCACAAGGAGTGGGGAGAATGTGGGACACACTCTCACAAGGAGTGGGGAGAATGTGGGACACACTCTCACAAGGCGTGGGGAATGTGGGACACACTCTCACAAGGAGTGGGGAGAATGTGGGACACACTCTCACAAGGCGTGGGGAATGTCGGACACACTCTCACAAGGCGTGGGGACTGTGGGACACACTCTCACAAGGAGTGGGGAGAATGTGGGACACACTCTCATAGCGAGTGGGGAATGTGGACACACTCTCACAAGGAGTGGGGAGAATGTGGGACACACTCTCATAGGGAGTGGGGAATGTGGACACACTCTCATAGGGAGTGGGGAATGTGGGACACACTCTCACAAGGAGTGGGGAGAATGTGGGAGACACTCTCACAAGGAGTGGGGAGAATGTGGGACACACTCTCACAAGGAGTGGGGAATGTGGACACACTTTCACACTGAGTGGGGAGAATGTGGGACACACTCTCACAAGGCGTGGGGAATGTGGGACACACTCTCATAGCGAGTGGGGAATGTGGGACACACTCTCACAAGGCGTGGGGAATGTGGGACACACTCTCATAGCGAGTGGGGAATGTGGACACACTCTCACAAGGCGTGGGGAATGTGGGACACACTCTCACAAGGCGTGGGGAATGTGGGACACACTCTCACAAGGAGTGGGGAGAATGTGGGACACACTCTCATAGGGAGTGGGGAATGTGGACACACTCTCATAGGGAGTGGGGAACGTGGGACACACTCTCACAGGGAGTGGGGAATGTGGGAGACACTCTCATTGCGAGTGGGGAATGTGGGACACACTCTCACAAGGAGTGGGGAATGTGGGACACACTCTCACAAGGAGTGTAGAATGTGGGACATACTCTCACAAGGAGTGGGGAATGTGGGACATACTCTCACAAGGAGTGGGGAATGTGGGACACACTCTCACAAGGCGTGGGGAATGTGGGACACACTCTCACAAGGAGTGGGGAATGTGGGACACACTCTCACAAGGCGTGGGGAATGTGGGACACACTCTCACAAGGAGTGGGGAATGTGGGACACACTCTCATAGCGAGTGGGGAATGTGGGACACACTCTCACAAGGAGTGGGGAGAATGTGGGACACACTCTCACAAGGAGTGGGGAGAATGTGGGACACACTCTCACAAGGAGTGGGGAAAATGTGGGACACACTCTCATAGCGAGTGGGGAATGTGGGACACACTCTCACAAGGAATGGGGAGAATGTGGGACACACTCTCATAGCGAGTGGGGAATGTGGACACACTCTCACAAGGAGTGGGGAATGTGGGACACACTCTCACAAGGAGTGGGGAGAATGTGGGACACACTCTCACAAGGAGTGGGGAAAATGTGGGACACACTCTCATAGCGAGTGGGGAATGTGGGACACACTCTCACAAGGAGTGGGAAGAGTGTGGGACACACTCTCATAGGGAGTGGGGAATGTGGACACACTCTCATAGGGAGTGGGGAATGTGGGACACACTCTCACAAGGCGTGGGGAATGTGGGACACACTCTCATAGCGAGTGGGGAATGTGGGACACACTCTCACAAGGAGTGGGGAGAATGTGGGACACACTCTCACAGCGAGTGGGGAATGTGGGACACACTCTCACAAGGAGTGGGGAATGTGGGACACACTCTCACAAAGAGTGGGGAGAATGTGGGACACACTCTCACAAGGAGTGGGGAATGTGGAAACACTCTCACAAGGAGTGGGGAGAATGTGGGACACACTCTCACAAGGCGTGGGGAATGTGGGACACACTCTCACAAGGCGTGGGGAATGTGGGACACACTCTCACAAGGAGTGGGGAATGTGGACAAACTCTCACAAGGAGTGGGGAGAATGTGGGACACACTCTCACAAGGCGTGGGGAATGTGGGACACACACTCACAAGGAGTGGGGAATGTGTGACACACTCTCACAAGGAGTGGGGAATGTGGACACACTCTCATAGCGAGTGGGGAATGTGGGACACACTCTCACAAGGCGTGGGGAATGTGGGACACACTCTCATAGCGAGTGGGGAATGTGGGACACACTCTCACAAGGCGTGGGGAATGTGGGACACACTCTCATAGCGAGTGGGGAATGTGGGACACACTCTCACAAGGCGTGGGGAATGTGGGACACACTCTCATAGCGAGTGGGGAATGTGGGACACACTCTCACAAGGCGTGGGGAATGTGGGACACACTCTCATAGCGAGTGGGGAATGTGGACACACTCTCACAAGGCGTGGGGAATGTGGGACACACTCTCACAAGGAGTGGGGAGAATGTGGGACACACTCTCACAAGGAGTGGGGAGAATGTGGGACACACTCTCATAGAGAGTGGGGAATGTGGGACACACTCTCACAAGGAGTGGGGAGAATGTGGGACACACTCTCATAGCGAGTGGGGAATGTGGACACACTCACACAAGGAGTGGGGAATGTGGGACACACTCTCACAAGGCGTGGGGAATGTGGGACACACTCTCATAGCGAGTGGGGAATGTGGGACACACTCTCCCAAAGAGTGGGGAATGTGGGACACACTCTCACAAGGAGTGGGGAGAATGTGGGACACACTCTCACAAGGCGTGGGGAATGTGGGACACACTCTCACAAGGCGTGGGGAATGTGGGACACACTCTCACAAGGAGTGGGGAGAATGTGGTCACACTCTCACAAGGCGTGGGGAATGTGGGACACACTCTCACAAGGAGTGGGGAGAATGTGGGACACACTCTCACAAGGAGTGGGGAGAATGTGGGACACACTCTCACAAGGCGTGGGGAATGTGGGACACACTCTCACAAGGAGTGGGGAGAATGTGGGACACACTCTCACAAGGCGTGGGGAATGTGGGACACACTCTCACAAGGCGTGGGGAATGTGGGACACACTCTCATAGCGAGTGGGGAATGTGGGACACACTCTCACAAGGAGTGGGGAGAATGTGGGACACACTCTCACAGCGAGTGGGGAATGTGGGACACACTCTCACAAGGAGTGGGGAATGTGGGACACACTCTCACAAAGAGTGGGGAGAATGTGGGACACACTCTCACAAGGAGTGGGGAATGTGGACACACTCTCACAAGGAGTGGGGAGAATGTGGGACACACTCTCACAAGGCGTGGGGAATGTGGGACACACTCTCACAAGGAGTGGGGAATGTGGACAAACTCTCACAAGGAGTGGGGAGAATGTGGGACACACTCTCACAAGGCGTGGGGAATGTGGGACACACACTCACAAGGAGTGGGGAATGTGTGACACACTCTCACAAGGAGTGGGGAATGTGGACACACTCTCATAGCGAGTGGGGAATGTGGGACACACTCTCACAAGGCGTGGGGAATGTGGGACACACTCTCATAGCGAGTGGGGAATGTGGGACACACTCTCACAAGGCGTGGGGAATGTGGGACACACTCTCATAGCGAGTGGGGAATGTGGGACACACTCTCACAAGGCGTGGGGAATGTGGGACACACTCTCATAGCGAGTGGGGAATGTGGGACACACTCTCACAAGGCGTGGGGAATGTGGGACACACTCTCATAGCGAGTGGGGAATGTGGACACACTCTCACAAGGCGTGGGGAATGTGGGACACACTCTCACAAGGAGTGGGGAGAATGTGGGACACACTCTCACAAGGAGTGGGGAGAATGTGGGACACACTCTCATAGAGAGTGGGGAATGTGGGACACACTCTCACAAGGAGTGGGGAGAATGTGGGACACACTCTCATAGCGAGTGGGGAATGTGGACACACTCACACAAGGAGTGGGGAATGTGGGACACACTCTCACAAGGCGTGGGGAATGTGGGACACACTCTCATAGCGAGTGGGGAATGTGGGACACACTCTCCCAAAGAGTGGGGAATGTGGGACACACTCTCACAAGGAGTGGGGAGAATGTGGGACACACTCTCACAAGGCGTGGGGAATGTGGGACACACTCTCACAAGGCGTGGGGAATGTGGGACACACTCTCACAAGGAGTGGGGAGAATGTGGTCACACTCTCACAAGGCGTGGGGAATGTGGGGCACACTCTCACAAGGAGTGGGGAGAATGTGGGACACACTCTCACAAGGAGTGGGGAGAATGTGGGACACACTCTCACAAGGCGTGGGGAATGTGGGACACACTCTCACAAGGAGTGGGGAGAATGTGGGACACACTCTCACAAGGCGTGGGGAATGTCGGACACACTCTCACAAGGCGTGGGGACTGTGGGACACACTCTCACAAGGAGTGGGGAGAATGTGGGACACACTCTCATAGCGAGTGGGGAATGTGGACACACTCTCACAAGGAGTGGGGAATGTGGACACACTCTCACAAGGAGTGGGGAGAATGTGGGACACACTCTCACAAGGCGTGGGGAATGTGGGACAGACTCTCACAAGGAGTGGGGATAATGTGGGACACACTCTCACAAGGAGTGGGGAGAACGTGGGACACACTCTCACAAGGAGTGGGGAATGTGGGACACACTCTCACAAGGAGTGGGGAATGTGGGACACACTCTCACAAGGAGTGGGGAGAACGTGGGACACACTCTCACAAGGAGTGGGGAATGTGGACACACTCTCACAAGGAGTGGGGAGAATGTGGGAGACACTCTCACAAGGAGTGGGGAATGTGGGACACACTCTCACAAGGAGTGGGGAGAATGTGGGACACACTCTCATAGGGAGTGGGGAATGTGGACACACTCTCATAGGGAGTGGGGAATGTGGGACACACTCTCACAAGGCGTGGGGAATGTGGGACACACTCTCATAGCGAGTGGGGAATGTGGGACACACTCTCCCAAAGAGTGGGGAATGTGGGACACACTCTCACAAGGAGTGGGGAGAATGTGGGACACACTCTCACAAGGCGTGGGGAATGTGGGACACACTCTCACAAGGCGTGGGAAATGTGGGACACACTCTCACAAGGAGTGGGGAGAATGTGGTCACACTCTCACAAGGCGTGGGGAATGTGGGACACACTCTCACAAGGAGTGGGGAGAATGTGGGACACACTCTCACAAGGAGTGGGGAGAATGTGGGACACACTCTCACAAGGCGTGGGGAATGTGGGACACACTCTCACAAGGAGTGGGGAGAATGTGGGACACACTCTCACAAGGCGTGGGGAATGTCGGACACACTCTCACAAGGCGTGGGGACTGTGGGACACACTCTCACAAGGAGTGGGGAGAATGTGGGACACACTCTCATAGCGAGTGGGGAATGTGGACACACTCTCACAAGGAGTGGGGAGAATGTGGGACACACTCTCATAGGGAGTGGGGAATGTGGACACACTCTCATAGGGAGTGGGGAATGTGGGACACACTCTCACAAGGAGTGGGGAGAATGTGGGAGACACTCTCACAAGGAGTGGGGAGAATGTGGGACACACTCTCACAAGGAGTGGGGAATGTGGACACACTTTCACACGGAGTGGGGAGAATGTGGGACACACTCTCACAAGGCGTGGGGAATGTGGGACACACTCTCATAGCGAGTGGGGAATGTGGGACACACTCTCACAAGGCGTGGGGAATGTGGGACACACTCTCATAGCGAGTGGGGAATGTGGACACACTCTCACAAGGCGTGGGGAATGTGGGACACACTCTCACAAGGCGTGGGGAATGTGGGACACACTCTCACAAGGAGTGGGGAGAATGTGGGACACACTCTCATAGGGAGTGGGGAATGTGGACACACTCTCATAGGGAGTGGGGAACGTGGGACACACTCTCACAGGGAGTGGGGAATGTGGGAGACACTCTCATTGCGAGTGGGGAATGTGGGACACACTCTCACAAGGAGTGGGGAGAATGTGGGACACACTCTCACAGCGAGTGGGGAATGTGGGACACACTCTCACAAGGAGTGGGGAATGTGGGACACACTCTCACAAAGAGTGGGGAGAATGTGGGACACACTCTCACAAGGAGTGGGGAATGTGGACACACTCTCACAAGGAGTGGGGAGAATGTGGGACACACTCTCACAAGGCGTGGGGAATGTGGGACACACTCTCACAAGGAGTGGGGAATGTGGACAAACTCTCACAAGGAGTGGGGAGAATGTGGGACACACTCTCACAAGGCGTGGGGAATGTGGGACACACACTCACAAGGAGTGGGGAATGTGTGACACACTCTCACAAGGAGTGGGGAATGTGGACACACTCTCATAGCGAGTGGGGAATGTGGGACACACTCTCACAAGGCGTGGGGAATGTGGGACACACTCTCATAGCGAGTGGGGAATGTGGGACACACTCTCACAAGGCGTGGGGAATGTGGGACACACTCTCATAGCGAGTGGGGAATGTGGGACACACTCTCACAAGGCGTGGGGAATGTGGGACACACTCTCATAGCGAGTGGGGAATGTGGGACACACTCTCACAAGGCGTGGGGAATGTGGGACACACTCTCATAGCGAGTGGGGAATGTGGACACACTCTCACAAGGCGTGGGGAATGTGGGACACACTCTCACAAGGAGTGGGGAGAATGTGGGACACACTCTCACAAGGAGTGGGGAGAATGTGGGACACACTCTCATAGAGAGTGGGGAATGTGGGACACACTCTCACAAGGAGTGGGGAGAATGTGGGACACACTCTCATAGCGAGTGGGGAATGTGGACACACTCACACAAGGAGTGGGGAATGTGGGACACACTCTCACAAGGCGTGGGGAATGTGGGACACACTCTCATAGCGAGTGGGGAATGTGGGACACACTCTCCCAAAGAGTGGGGAATGTGGGACACACTCTCACAAGGAGTGGGGAGAATGTGGGACACACTCTCACAAGGCGTGGGGAATGTGGGACACACTCTCACAAGGCGTGGGGAATGTGGGACACACTCTCACAAGGAGTGGGGAGAATGTGGTCACACTCTCACAAGGCGTGGGGAATGTGGGACACACTCTCACAAGGAGTGGGGAGAATGTGGGACACACTCTCACAAGGAGTGGGGAGAATGTGGGACACACTCTCACAAGCCGTGGGGAATGTGGGACACACTCTCACAAGGAGTGGGGAGAATGTGGGACACACTCTCACAAGGCGTGGGGAATGTCGGACACACTCTCACAAGGCGTGGGGACTGTGGGACACACTCTCACAAGGAGTGGGGAGAATGTGGGACACACTCTCATAGCGAGTGGGGAATGTGGACACACTCTCACAAGGAGTGGGGAATGTGGACACACTCTCACAAGGAGTGGGGAGAATGTGGGACACACTCTCACAAGGCGTGGGGAATGTGGGACAGACTCTCACAAGGAGTGGGGATAATGTGGGACACACTCTCACAAGGAGTGGGGAGAACGTGGGACACACTCTCACAAGGAGTGGGGAATGTGGGACACACTCTCACAAGGAGTGGGGAATGTGGGACACACTCTCACAAGGAGTGGGGAGAACGTGGGACACACTCTCACAAGGAGTGGGGAATGTGGACACACTCTCACAAGGAGTGGGGAGAATGTGGGAGACACTCTCACAAGGAGTGGGGAATGTGGGACACACTCTCACAAGGAGTGGGGAGAATGTGGGACACACTCTCATAGGGAGTGGGGAATGTGGACACACTCTCATAGGGAGTGGGGAATGTGGGACACACTCTCACAAGGCGTGGGGAATGTGGGACACACTCTCATAGCGAGTGGGGAATGTGGGACACACTCTCCCAAAGAGTGGGGAATGTGGGACACACTCTCACAAGGAGTGGGGAGAATGTGGGACACACTCTCACAAGGCGTGGGGAATGTGGGACACACTCTCACAAGGCGTGGGAAATGTGGGACACACTCTCACAAGGAGTGGGGAGAATGTGGTCACACTCTCACAAGGCGTGGGGAATGTGGGACACACTCTCACAAGGAGTGGGGAGAATGTGGGACACACTCTCACAAGGAGTGGGGAGAATGTGGGACACACTCTCACAAGGCGTGGGGAATGTGGGACACACTCTCACAAGGAGTGGGGAGAATGTGGGACACACTCTCACAAGGCGTGGGGAATGTCGGACACACTCTCACAAGGCGTGGGGACTGTGGGACACACTCTCACAAGGAGTGGGGAGAATGTGGGACACACTCTCATAGCGAGTGGGGAATGTGGACACACTCTCACAAGGAGTGGGGAGAATGTGGGACACACTCTCATAGGGAGTGGGGAATGTGGACACACTCTCATAGGGAGTGGGGAATGTGGGACACACTCTCACAAGGAGTGGGGAGAATGTGGGAGACACTCTCACAAGGAGTGGGGAGAATGTGGGACACACTCTCACAAGGAGTGGGGAATGTGGACACACTTTCACACTGAGTGGGGAGAATGTGGGACACACTCTCACAAGGCGTGGGGAATGTGGGACACACTCTCATAGCGAGTGGGGAATGTGGGACACACTCTCACAAGGCGTGGGGAATGTGGGACACACTCTCATAGCGAGTGGGGAATGTGGACACACTCTCACAAGGCGTGGGGAATGTGGGACACACTCTCACAAGGCGTGGGGAATGTGGGACACACTCTCACAAGGAGTGGGGAGAATGTGGGACACACTCTCATAGGGAGTGGGGAATGTGGACACACTCTCATAGGGAGTGGGGAACGTGGGACACACTCTCACAGGGAGTGGGGAATGTGGGAGACACTCTCATTGCGAGTGGGGAATGTGGGACACACTCTCACAAGGAGTGGGGAATGTGGGACACACTCTCACAAGGAGTGTAGAATGTGGGACATACTCTCACAAGGAGTGGGGAATGTGGGACATACTCTCACAAGGAGTGGGGAATGTGGGACACACTCTCACAAGGCGTGGGGAATGTGGGACACACTCTCACAAGGAGTGGGGAATGTGGGACACACTCTCACAAGGCGTGGGGAATGTGGGACACACTCTCACAAGGAGTGGGGAATGTGGGACACACTCTCATAGCGAGTGGGGAATGTGGGACACACTCTCACAAGGAGTGGGGAGAATGTGGGACACACTCTCACAAGGAGTGGGGAGAATGTGGGACACACTCTCACAAGGAGTGGGGAAAATGTGGGACACACTCTCATAGCGAGTGGGGAATGTGGGACACACTCTCACAAGGAATGGGGAGAATGTGGGACACACTCTCATAGCGAGTGGGGAATGTGGACACACTCTCACAAGGAGTGGGGAATGTGGGACACACTCTCACAAGGAGTGGGGAGAATGTGGGACACACTCTCACAAGGAGTGGGGAAAATGTGGGACACACTCTCATAGCGAGTGGGGAATGTGGGACACACTCTCACAAGGAGTGGGAAGAGTGTGGGACACACTCTCATAGGGAGTGGGGAATGTGGACACACTCTCATAGGGAGTGGGGAATGTGGGACACACTCTCACAAGGCGTGGGGAATGTGGGACACACTCTCATAGCGAGTGGGGAATGTGGGACACACTCTCACAAGGAGTGGGGAGAATGTGGGACACACTCTCACAGCGAGTGGGGAATGTGGGACACACTCTCACAAGGAGTGGGGAATGTGGGACACACTCTCACAAAGAGTGGGGAGAATGTGGGACACACTCTCACAAGGAGTGGGGAATGTGGAAACACTCTCACAAGGAGTGGGGAGAATGTGGGACACACTCTCACAAGGCGTGGGGAATGTGGGACACACTCTCACAAGGCGTGGGGAATGTGGGACACACTCTCACAAGGAGTGGGGAATGTGGACAAACTCTCACAAGGAGTGGGGAGAATGTGGGACACACTCTCACAAGGCGTGGGGAATGTGGGACACACACTCACAAGGAGTGGGGAATGTGTGACACACTCTCACAAGGAGTGGGGAATGTGGACACACTCTCATAGCGAGTGGGGAATGTGGGACACACTCTCACAAGGCGTGGGGAATGTGGGACACACTCTCATAGCGAGTGGGGAATGTGGGACACACTCTCACAAGGCGTGGGGAATGTGGGACACACTCTCATAGCGAGTGGGGAATGTGGGACACACTCTCACAAGGCGTGGGGAATGTGGGACACACTCTCATAGCGAGTGGGGAATGTGGGACACACTCTCACAAGGCGTGGGGAATGTGGGACACACTCTCATAGCGAGTGGGGAATGTGGACACACTCTCACAAGGCGTGGGGAATGTGGGACACACTCTCACAAGGAGTGGGGAGAATGTGGGACACACTCTCACAAGGAGTGGGGAGAATGTGGGACACACTCTCATAGAGAGTGGGGAATGTGGGACACACTCTCACAAGGAGTGGGGAGAATGTGGGACACACTCTCATAGCGAGTGGGGAATGTGGACACACTCACACAAGGAGTGGGGAATGTGGGACACACTCTCACAAGGCGTGGGGAATGTGGGACACACTCTCATAGCGAGTGGGGAATGTGGGACACACTCTCCCAAAGAGTGGGGAATGTGGGACACACTCTCACAAGGAGTGGGGAGAATGTGGGACACACTCTCACAAGGCGTGGGGAATGTGGGACACACTCTCACAAGGCGTGGGGAATGTGGGACACACTCTCACAAGGAGTGGGGAGAATGTGGTCACACTCTCACAAGGCGTGGGGAATGTGGGACACACTCTCACAAGGAGTGGGGAGAATGTGGGACACACTCTCACAAGGAGTGGGGAGAATGTGGGACACACTCTCACAAGGCGTGGGGAATGTGGGACACACTCTCACAAGGAGTGGGGAGAATGTGGGACACACTCTCACAAGGCGTGGGGAATGTGGGACACACTCTCACAAGGCGTGGGGAATGTGGGACACACTCTCATAGCGAGTGGGGAATGTGGGACACACTCTCACAAGGAGTGGGGAGAATGTGGGACACACTCTCACAGCGAGTGGGGAATGTGGGACACACTCTCACAAGGAGTGGGGAATGTGGGACACACTCTCACAAAGAGTGGGGAGAATGTGGGACACACTCTCACAAGGAGTGGGGAATGTGGACACACTCTCACAAGGAGTGGGGAGAATGTGGGACACACTCTCACAAGGCGTGGGGAATGTGGGACACACTCTCACAAGGAGTGGGGAATGTGGACAAACTCTCACAAGGAGTGGGGAGAATGTGGGACACACTCTCACAAGGCGTGGGGAATGTGGGACACACACTCACAAGGAGTGGGGAATGTGTGACACACTCTCACAAGGAGTGGGGAATGTGGACACACTCTCATAGCGAGTGGGGAATGTGGGACACACTCTCACAAGGCGTGGGGAATGTGGGACACACTCTCATAGCGAGTGGGGAATGTGGGACACACTCTCACAAGGCGTGGGGAATGTGGGACACACTCTCATAGCGAGTGGGGAATGTGGGACACACTCTCACAAGGCGTGGGGAATGTGGGACACACTCTCATAGCGAGTGGGGAATGTGGGACACACTCTCACAAGGCGTGGGGAATGTGGGACACACTCTCATAGCGAGTGGGGAATGTGGACACACTCTCACAAGGCGTGGGGAATGTGGGACACACTCTCACAAGGAGTGGGGAGAATGTGGGACACACTCTCACAAGGAGTGGGGAGAATGTGGGACACACTCTCATAGAGAGTGGGGAATGTGGGACACACTCTCACAAGGAGTGGGGAGAATGTGGGACACACTCTCATAGCGAGTGGGGAATGTGGACACACTCACACAAGGAGTGGGGAATGTGGGACACACTCTCACAAGGCGTGGGGAATGTGGGACACACTCTCATAGCGAGTGGGGAATGTGGGACACACTCTCCCAAAGAGTGGGGAATGTGGGACACACTCTCACAAGGAGTGGGGAGAATGTGGGACACACTCTCACAAGGCGTGGGGAATGTGGGACACACTCTCACAAGGCGTGGGGAATGTGGGACACACTCTCACAAGGAGTGGGGAGAATGTGGTCACACTCTCACAAGGCGTGGGGAATGTGGGGCACACTCTCACAAGGAGTGGGGAGAATGTGGGACACACTCTCACAAGGAGTGGGGAGAATGTGGGACACACTCTCACAAGGCGTGGGGAATGTGGGACACACTCTCACAAGGAGTGGGGAGAATGTGGGACACACTCTCACAAGGCGTGGGGAATGTCGGACACACTCTCACAAGGCGTGGGGACTGTGGGACACACTCTCACAAGGAGTGGGGAGAATGTGGGACACACTCTCATAGCGAGTGGGGAATGTGGACACACTCTCACAAGGAGTGGGGAATGTGGACACACTCTCACAAGGAGTGGGGAGAATGTGGGACACACTCTCACAAGGCGTGGGGAATGTGGGACAGACTCTCACAAGGAGTGGGGATAATGTGGGACACACTCTCACAAGGAGTGGGGAGAACGTGGGACACACTCTCACAAGGAGTGGGGAATGTGGGACACACTCTCACAAGGAGTGGGGAATGTGGGACACACTCTCACAAGGAGTGGGGAGAACGTGGGACACACTCTCACAAGGAGTGGGGAATGTGGACACACTCTCACAAGGAGTGGGGAGAATGTGGGAGACACTCTCACAAGGAGTGGGGAATGTGGGACACACTCTCACAAGGAGTGGGGAGAATGTGGGACACACTCTCATAGGGAGTGGGGAATGTGGACACACTCTCATAGGGAGTGGGGAATGTGGGACACACTCTCACAAGGCGTGGGGAATGTGGGACACACTCTCATAGCGAGTGGGGAATGTGGGACACACTCTCCCAAAGAGTGGGGAATGTGGGACACACTCTCACAAGGAGTGGGGAGAATGTGGGACACACTCTCACAAGGCGTGGGGAATGTGGGACACACTCTCACAAGGCGTGGGAAATGTGGGACACACTCTCACAAGGAGTGGGGAGAATGTGGTCACACTCTCACAAGGCGTGGGGAATGTGGGACACACTCTCACAAGGAGTGGGGAGAATGTGGGACACACTCTCACAAGGAGTGGGGAGAATGTGGGACACACTCTCACAAGGCGTGGGGAATGTGGGACACACTCTCACAAGGAGTGGGGAGAATGTGGGACACACTCTCACAAGGCGTGGGGAATGTCGGACACACTCTCACAAGGCGTGGGGACTGTGGGACACACTCTCACAAGGAGTGGGGAGAATGTGGGACACACTCTCATAGCGAGTGGGGAATGTGGACACACTCTCACAAGGAGTGGGGAGAATGTGGGACACACTCTCATAGGGAGTGGGGAATGTGGACACACTCTCATAGGGAGTGGGGAATGTGGGACACACTCTCACAAGGAGTGGGGAGAATGTGGGAGACACTCTCACAAGGAGTGGGGAGAATGTGGGACACACTCTCACAAGGAGTGGGGAATGTGGACACACTTTCACACGGAGTGGGGAGAATGTGGGACACACTCTCACAAGGCGTGGGGAATGTGGGACACACTCTCATAGCGAGTGGGGAATGTGGGACACACTCTCACAAGGCGTGGGGAATGTGGGACACACTCTCATAGCGAGTGGGGAATGTGGACACACTCTCACAAGGCGTGGGGAATGTGGGACACACTCTCACAAGGCGTGGGGAATGTGGGACACACTCTCACAAGGAGTGGGGAGAATGTGGGACACACTCTCATAGGGAGTGGGGAATGTGGACACACTCTCATAGGGAGTGGGGAACGTGGGACACACTCTCACAGGGAGTGGGGAATGTGGGAGACACTCTCATTGCGAGTGGGGAATGTGGGACACACTCTCACAAGGAGTGGGGAATGTGGGACACACTCTCACAAGGAGTGTAGAATGTGGGACATACTCTCACAAGGAGTGGGGAATGTGGGACATACTCTCACAAGGAGTGGGGAATGTGGGACACACTCTCACAAGGCGTGGGGAATGTGGGACACACTCTCACAAGGAGTGGGGAATGTGGGACACACTCTCACAAGGCGTGGGGAATGTGGGACACACTCTCACAAGGAGTGGGGAATGTGGGACACACTCTCATAGCGAGTGGGGAATGTGGGACACACTCTCACAAGGAGTGGGGAGAATGTGGGACACACTCTCACAAGGAGTGGGGAGAATGTGGGACACACTCTCACAAGGAGTGGGGAAAATGTGGGACACACTCTCATAGCGAGTGGGGAATGTGGGACACACTCTCACAAGGAATGGGGAGAATGTGGGACACACTCTCATAGCGAGTGGGGAATGTGGACACACTCTCACAAGGAGTGGGGAATGTGGGACACACTCTCACAAGGAGTGGGGAGAATGTGGGACACACTCTCACAAGGAGTGGGGAAAATGTGGGACACACTCTCATAGCGAGTGGGGAATGTGGGACACACTCTCACAAGGAGTGGGAAGAGTGTGGGACACACTCTCATAGGGAGTGGGGAATGTGGACACACTCTCATAGGGAGTGGGGAATGTGGGACACACTCTCACAAGGCGTGGGGAATGTGGGACACACTCTCATAGCGAGTGGGGAATGTGGGACACACTCTCACAAGGAGTGGGGAGAATGTGGGACACACTCTCACAGCGAGTGGGGAATGTGGGACACACTCTCACAAGGAGTGGGGAATGTGGGACACACTCTCACAAAGAGTGGGGAGAATGTGGGACATACTCTCACAAGGAGTGGGGAATGTGGACACACTCTCACAAGGAGTGGGGAGAATGTGGGACACACTCTCACAAGGCGTGGGGAATGTGGGACACACTCTCACAAGGCGTGGGGAATGTGGGACACACTCTCACAAGGAGTGGGGAATGTGGACAAACTCTCACAAGGAGTGGGGAGAATGTGGGACACACTCTCACAAGGCATGGGGAATGTGGGACACACACTCACAAGGAGTGGGGAATGTGTGACACACTCTCACAAGGAGTGGGGAATGTGGACACACTCTCATAGCGAGTGGGGAATGTGGGACACACTCTCACAAGGCGTGGGGAATGTGGGACACACTCTCATAGCGAGTGGGGAATGTGGGACACACTCTCACAAGGCGTGGGGAATGTGGGACACACTCTCATAGCGAGTGGGGAATGTGGGACACACTCTCACAAGGCGTGGGGAATGTGGGACACACTCTCATAGCGAGTGGGGAATGTGGGACACACTCTCACAAGGCGTGGGGAATGTGGGACACACTCTCACAAGGCGTGGGGAATGTGGGACACACTCTCATAGCGAGTGGGGAATGTGGGACACACTCTCCCAAAGAGTGGGGAATGTGGGACACACTCTCACAAGGAGTGGGGAGAATGTGGGACACACTCTCACAAGGCGTGGGGAATGTGGGACACACTCTCACAAGGCGTGGGGAATGTGGGACACACTCTCACAAGGAGTGGGGAGAATGTGGTCACACTCTCACAAGGCGTGGGGAATGTGGGACACACTCTCACAAGGAGTGGGGAGAATGTGGGACACACTCTCACAAGGAGTGGGGAGAATGTGGGACACACTCTCACAAGGCGTGGGGAAAATGTGGGACACACTCTCATAGCGAGTGGGGAATGTGGGACACACTCTCACAAGGAGTGGGAAGAGTGTGGGACACACTCTCATAGGGAGTGGGGAATGTGGACACACTCTCATAGGGAGTGGGGAATGTGGGACACACTCTCACAAGGCGTGGGGAATGTGGGACACACTCTCATAGCGAGTGGGGAATGTGGGACACACTCTCACAAGGAGTGGGGAGAATGTGGGACACACTCTCACAGCGAGTGGGGAATGTGGGACACACTCTCACAAGGAGTGGGGAATGTGGGACACACTCTCACAAAGAGTGGGGAGAATGTGGGACACACTCTCACAAGGAGTGGGGAATGTGGACACACTCTCACAAGGAGTGGGGAGAATGTGGGACACACTCTCACAAGGCGTGGGGAATGTGGGACACACTCTCACAAGGCGTGGGGAATGTGGGACACACTCTCACAAGGAGTGGGGAATGTGGACAAACTCTCACAAGGAGTGGGGAGAATGTGGGACACACTCTCACAAGGCGTGGGGAATGTGGGACACACACTCACAAGGAGTGGGGAATGTGTGACACACTCTCACAAGGAGTGGGGAATGTGGACACACTCTCATAGCGAGTGGGGAATGTGGGACACACTCTCACAAGGCGTGGGGAATGTGGGACACACTCTCATAGCGAGTGGGGAATGTGGGACACACTCTCACAAGGCGTGGGGAATGTGGGACACACTCTCATAGCGAGTGGGGAATGTGGGACACACTCTCACAAGGCGTGGGGAATGTGGGACACACTCTCATAGCGAGTGGGGAATGTGGGACACACTCTCACAAGGCGTGGGGAATGTGGGACACACTCTCATAGCGAGTGGGGAATGTGGACACACTCTCACAAGGCGTGGGGAATGTGGGACACACTCTCACAAGGAGTGGGGAGAATGTGGGACACACTCTCACAAGGAGTGGGGAGAATGTGGGACACACTCTCATAGAGAGTGGGGAATGTGGGACACACTCTCACAAGGAGTGGGGAGAATGTGGGACACACTCTCATAGCGAGTGGGGAATGTGGACACACTCACACAAGGAGTGGGGAATGTGGGACACACTCTCACAAGGCGTGGGGAATGTGGGACACACTCTCATAGCGAGTGGGGAATGTGGGACACACTCTCCCAAAGAGTGGGGAATGTGGGACACACTCTCACAAGGAGTGGGGAGAATGTGGGACACACTCTCACAAGGCGTGGGGAATGTGGGACACACTCTCACAAGGCGTGGGGAATGTGGGACACACTCTCACAAGGAGTGGGGAGAATGTGGTCACACTCTCACAAGGCGTGGGGAATGTGGGACACACTCTCACAAGGAGTGGGGAGAATGTGGGACACACTCTCACAAGGAGTGGGGAGAATGTGGGACACACTCTCACAAGGCGTGGGGAATGTGGGACACACTCTCACAAGGAGTGGGGAGAATGTGGGACACACTCTCACAAGGCGTGGGGAATGTGGGACACACTCTCACAAGGCGTGGGGAATGTGGGACACACTCTCATAGCGAGTGGGGAATGTGGGACACACTCTCACAAGGAGTGGGGAGAATGTGGGACACACTCTCACAGCGAGTGGGGAATGTGGGACACACTCTCACAAGGAGTGGGGAATGTGGGACACACTCTCACAAAGAGTGGGGAGAATGTGGGACACACTCTCACAAGGAGTGGGGAATGTGGACACACTCTCACAAGGAGTGGGGAGAATGTGGGACACACTCTCACAAGGCGTGGGGAATGTGGGACACACTCTCACAAGGAGTGGGGAATGTGGACAAACTCTCACAAGGAGTGGGGAGAATGTGGGACACACTCTCACAAGGCGTGGGGAATGTGGGACACACACTCACAAGGAGTGGGGAATGTGTGACACACTCTCACAAGGAGTGGGGAATGTGGACACACTCTCATAGCGAGTGGGGAATGTGGGACACACTCTCACAAGGCGTGGGGAATGTGGGACACACTCTCATAGCGAGTGGGGAATGTGGGACACACTCTCACAAGGCGTGGGGAATGTGGGACACACTCTCATAGCGAGTGGGGAATGTGGGACACACTCTCACAAGGCGTGGGGAATGTGGGACACACTCTCATAGCGAGTGGGGAATGTGGGACACACTCTCACAAGGCGTGGGGAATGTGGGACACACTCTCATAGCGAGTGGGGAATGTGGACACACTCTCACAAGGCGTGGGGAATGTGGGACACACTCTCACAAGGAGTGGGGAGAATGTGGGACACACTCTCACAAGGAGTGGGGAGAATGTGGGACACACTCTCATAGAGAGTGGGGAATGTGGGACACACTCTCACAAGGAGTGGGGAGAATGTGGGACACACTCTCATAGCGAGTGGGGAATGTGGACACACTCACACAAGGAGTGGGGAATGTGGGACACACTCTCACAAGGCGTGGGGAATGTGGGACACACTCTCATAGCGAGTGGGGAATGTGGGACACACTCTCCCAAAGAGTGGGGAATGTGGGACACACTCTCACAAGGAGTGGGGAGAATGTGGGACACACTCTCACAAGGCGTGGGGAATGTGGGACACACTCTCACAAGGCGTGGGGAATGTGGGACACACTCTCACAAGGAGTGGGGAGAATGTGGTCACACTCTCACAAGGCGTGGGGAATGTGGGACACACTCTCACAAGGAGTGGGGAGAATGTGGGACACACTCTCACAAGGAGTGGGGAGAATGTGGGACACACTCTCACAAGGCGTGGGGAATGTGGGACACACTCTCACAAGGAGTGGGGAGAATGTGGGACACACTCTCACAAGGCGTGGGGAATGTCGGACACACTCTCACAAGGCGTGGGGACTGTGGGACACACTCTCACAAGGAGTGGGGAGAATGTGGGACACACTCTCATAGCGAGTGGGGAATGTGGACACACTCTCACAAGGAGTGGGGAATGTGGACACACTCTCACAAGGAGTGGGGAGAATGTGGGACACACTCTCACAAGCCGTGGGGAATGTGGGACAGACTCTCACAAGGAGTGGGGATAATGTGGGACACACTCTCACAAGGAGTGGGGAGAACGTGGGACACACTCTCACAAGGAGTGGGGAATGTGGGACACACTCTCACAAGGAGTGGGGAATGTGGGACACACTCTCACAAGGAGTGGGGAGAACGTGGGACACACTCTCACAAGGAGTGGGGAATGTGGACACACTCTCACAAGGAGTGGGGAGAATGTGGGAGACACTCTCACAAGGAGTGGGGAATGTGGGACACACTCTCACAAGGAGTGGGGAGAATGTGGGACACACTCTCATAGGGAGTGGGGAATGTGGACACACTCTCATAGGGAGTGGGGAATGTGGGACACACTCTCACAAGGCGTGGGGAATGTGGGACACACTCTCATAGCGAGTGGGGAATGTGGGACACACTCTCCCAAAGAGTGGGGAATGTGGGACACACTCTCACAAGGAGTGGGGAGAATGTGGGACACACTCTCACAAGGCGTGGGGAATGTGGGACACACTCTCACAAGGCGTGGGAAATGTGGGACACACTCTCACAAGGAGTGGGGAGAATGTGGTCACACTCTCACAAGGCGTGGGGAATGTGGGACACACTCTCACAAGGAGTGGGGAGAATGTGGGACACACTCTCACAAGGAGTGGGGAGAATGTGGGACACACTCTCACAAGGCGTGGGGAATGTGGGACACACTCTCACAAGGAGTGGGGAGAATGTGGGACACACTCTCACAAGGCGTGGGGAATGTCGGACACACTCTCACAAGGCGTGGGGACTGTGGGACACACTCTCACAAGGAGTGGGGAGAATGTGGGACACACTCTCATAGCGAGTGGGGAATGTGGACACACTCTCACAAGGAGTGGGGAGAATGTGGGACACACTCTCATATGGAGTGGGGAATGTGGACACACTCTCATAGGGAGTGGGGAATGTGGGACACACTCTCACAAGGAGTGGGGAGAATGTGGGAGACACTCTCACAAGGAGTGGGGAGAATGTGGGACACACTCTCACAAGGAGTGGGGAATGTGGACACACTTTCACACGGAGTGGGGAGAATGTGGGACACACTCTCACAAGGCGTGGGGAATGTGGGACACACTCTCATAGCGAGTGGGGAATGTGGGACACACTCTCACAAGGCGTGGGGAATGTGGGACACACTCTCATAGCGAGTGGGGAATGTGGACACACTCTCACAAGGCGTGGGGAATGTGGGACACACTCTCACAAGGCGTGGGGAATGTGGGACACACTCTCACAAGGAGTGGGGAGAATGTGGGACACACTCTCATAGGGAGTGGGGAATGTGGACACACTCTCATAGGGAGTGGGGAACGTGGGACACACTCTCACAGGGAGTGGGGAATGTGGGAGACACTCTCATTGCGAGTGGGGAATGTGGGACACACTCTCACAAGGAGTGGGGAATGTGGGACACACTCTCACAAGGAGTGTAGAATGTGGGACATACTCTCACAAGGAGTGGGGAATGTGGGACATACTCTCACAAGGAGTGGGGAATGTGGGACACACTCTCACAAGGCGTGGGGAATGTGGGACACACTCTCACAAGGAGTGGGGAATGTGGGACACACTCTCACAAGGCGTGGGGAATGTGGGACACACTCTCACAAGGAGTGGGGAATGTGGGACACACTCTCATAGCGAGTGGGGAATGTGGGACACACTCTCACAAGGAGTGGGGAGAATGTGGGACACACTCTCACAAGGAGTGGGGAGAATGTGGGACACACTCTCACAAGGAGTGGGGAAAATGTGGGACACACTCTCATAGCGAGTGGGGAATGTGGGACACACTCTCACAAGGAATGGGGAGAATGTGGGACACACTCTCATAGCGAGTGGGGAATGTGGACACACTCTCACAAGGAGTGGGGAATGTGGGACACACTCTCACAAGGAGTGGGGAGAATGTGGGACACACTCTCACAAGGAGTGGGGAAAATGTGGGACACACTCTCATAGCGAGTGGGGAATGTGGGACACACTCTCACAAGGAGTGGGAAGAGTGTGGGACACACTCTCATAGGGAGTGGGGAATGTGGACACACTCTCATAGGGAGTGGGGAATGTGGGACACACTCTCACAAGGCGTGGGGAATGTGGGACACACTCTCATAGCGAGTGGGGAATGTGGGACACACTCTCACAAGGAGTGGGGAGAATGTGGGACACACTCTCACAGCGAGTGGGGAATGTGGGACACACTCTCACAAGGAGTGGGGAATGTGGGACACACTCTCACAAAGAGTGGGGAGAATGTGGGACACACTCTCACAAGGAGTGGGGAATGTGGACACACTCTCACAAGGAGTGGGGAGAATGTGGGACACACTCTCACAAGGCGTGGGGAATGTGGGACACACTCTCACAAGGCGTGGGGAATGTGGGACACACTCTCACAAGGAGTGGGGAATGTGGACAAACTCTCACAAGGAGTGGGGAGAATGTGGGACACACTCTCACAAGGCATGGGGAATGTGGGACACACACTCACAAGGAGTGGGGAATGTGTGACACACTCTCACAAGGAGTGGGGAATGTGGACACACTCTCATAGCGAGTGGGGAATGTGGGACACACTCTCACAAGGCGTGGGGAATGTGGGACACACTCTCATAGCGAGTGGGGAATGTGGGACACACTCTCACAAGGCGTGGGGAATGTGGGACACACTCTCATAGCGAGTGGGGAATGTGGGACACACTCTCACAAGGCGTGGGGAATGTGGGACACACTCTCATAGCGAGTGGGGAATGTGGGACACACTCTCACAAGGCGTGGGGAATGTGGGACACACTCTCACAAGGAGTGGGGAGAATGTGGGACACACTCTCACAAGGAGTGGGGAGAATGTGGGACACACTCTCATAGAGAGTGGGGAATGTGGGACACACTCTCACAAGGAGTGGGGAGAATGTGGGACACACTCTCATAGCGAGTGGGGAATGTGGACACACTCACACAAGGAGTGGGGAATGTGGGACACACTCTCACAAGGCGTGGGGAATGTGGGACACACTCTCATAGCGAGTGGGGAATGTGGGACACACTCTCCCAAAGAGTGGGGAATGTGGGACACACTCTCACAAGGAGTGGGGAGAATGTGGGACACACTCTCACAAGGCGTGGGGAATGTGGGACACACTCTCACAAGGCGTGGGGAATGTGGGACACACTCTCACAAGGAGTGGGGAGAATGTGGTCACACTCTCACAAGGCGTGGGGAATGTGGGACACACTCTCACAAGGAGTGGGGAGAATGTGGGACACACTCTCACAAGGAGTGGGGAGAATGTGGGACACACTCTCACAAGGCGTGGGGAATGTGGGACACACTCTCACAAGGAGTGGGGAGAATGTGGGACACACTCTCACAAGGCGTGGGGAATGTGGGACACACTCTCACAAGGCGTGGGGACTGTGGGACACACTCTCACAAGGAGTGGGGAGAATGTGGGACACACTCTCATAGGGAGTGGGGAATGTGGACACACTCTCATAGGGAGTGGGGAATGTGGGACACACTCTCACAAGGAGTGGGGAGAATGTGGGAGACACTCTCACAAGGAGTGGGGAGAATGTGGGACACACTCTCACAAGGAGTGGGGAATGTGGACACACTTTCACACGGAGTGGGGAGAATGTGGGACACACTCTCACAAGGCGTGGGGAATGTGGGACACACTCTCATAGCGAGTGGGGAATGTGGGACACACTCTCACAAGGCGTGGGGAATGTGGGACACACTCTCATAGCGAGTGGGGAATGTGGACACACTCTCACAAGGCGTGGGGAATGTGGGACACACTCTCACAAGGCGTGGGGAATGTGGGACACACTCTCACAAGGAGTGGGGAGAATGTGGGACACACTCTCATAGGGAGTGGGGAATGTGGACACACTCTCATAGGGAGTGGGGAACGTGGGACACACTCTCACAGGGAGTGGGGAATGTGGGAGACACTCTCATTGCGAGTGGGGAATGTGGGACACACTCTCACAAGGAGTGGGGAATGTGGGACACACTCTCACAAGGAGTGTAGAATGTGGGACATACTCTCACAAGGAGTGGGGAATGTGGGACATACTCTCACAAGGAGTGGGGAATGTGGGACACACTCTCACAAGGCGTGGGGAATGTGGGACACACTCTCACAAGGAGTGGGGAATGTGGGACACACTCTCACAAGGCGTGGGGAATGTGGGACACACTCTCACAAGGAGTGGGGAATGTGGGACACACTCTCATAGCGAGTGGGGAATGTGGGACACACTCTCACAAGGAGTGGGGAGAATGTGGGACACACTCTCACAAGGAGTGGGGAGAATGTGGGACACACTCTCACAAGGAGTGGGGAAAATGTGGGACACACTCTCATAGCGAGTGGGGAATGTGGGACACACTCTCACAAGGAATGGGGAGAATGTGGGACACACTCTCATAGCGAGTGGGGAATGTGGACACACTGTCACAAGGAGTGGGGAATGTGGGACACACTCTCACAAGGAGTGGGGAGAATGTGGGACACACTCTCACAAGGAGTGGGGAAAATGTGGGACACACTCATAGCGAGTGGGGAATGTGGGACACACTCTCACAAGGAGTGGGAAGAGTGTGGGACACACTCTCATAGGGAGTGGGGAATGTGGACACACTCTCATAGGGAGTGGGGAATGTGGGACACACTCTCACAAGGCGTGGGGAATGTGGGACACACTCTCATAGCGAGTGGGGAATGTGGGACACACTCTCACAAGGAGTGGGGAGAATGTGGGACACACTCTCACAGCGAGTGGGGAATGTGGGACACACTCTCACAAGGAGTGGGGAATGTGGGACACACTCTCACAAAGAGTGGGGAGAATGTGGGACACACTCTCACAAGGAGTGGGGAATGTGGACACACTCTCACAAGGAGTGGGGAGAATGTGGGACACACTCTCACAAGGCGTGGGGAATGTGGGACACACTCTCACAAGGAGTGGGGAATGTGGACAAACTCTCACAAGGAGTGGGGAGAATGTGGGACACACTCTCACAAGGCGTGGGGAATGTGGGACACACACTCACAAGGAGTGGGGAATGTGTGACACACTCTCACAAGGAGTGGGGAATGTGGACACACTCTCATAGCGAGTGGGGAATGTGGGACACACTCTCACAAGGCGTGGGGAATGTGGGACACACTCTCATAGCGAGTGGGGAATGTGGGACACACTCTCACAAGGCGTGGGGAATGTGGGACACACTCTCATAGCGAGTGGGGAATGTGGGACACACTCTCACAAGGCGTGGGGAATGTGGGACACACTCTCATAGCGAGTGGGGAATGTGGGACACACTCTCACAAGGCGTGGGGAATGTGGGACACACTCTCATAGCGAGTGGGGAATGTGGACACACTCTCACAAGGCGTGGGGAATGTGGGACACACTCTCACAAGGAGTGGGGAGAATGTGGGACACACTCTCACAAGGAGTGGGGAGAATGTGGGACACACTCTCATAGAGAGTGGGGAATGTGGGACACACTCTCACAAGGAGTGGGGAGAATGTGGGACACACTCTCATAGCGAGTGGGGAATGTGGACACACTCACACAAGGAGTGGGGAATGTGGGACACACTCTCACAAGGCGTGGGGAATGTGGGACACACTCTCATAGCGAGTGGGGAATGTGGGACACACTCTCCCAAAGAGTGGGGAATGTGGGACACACTCTCACAAGGAGTGGGGAGAATGTGGGACACACTCTCACAAGGCGTGGGGAATGTGGGACACACTCTCACAAGGCGTGGGGAATGTGGGACACACTCTCACAAGGAGTGGGGAGAATGTGGTCACACTCTCACAAGGCGTGGGGAATGTGGGACACACTCTCACAAGGAGTGGGGAGAATGTGGGACACACTCTCACAAGGAGTGGGGAGAATGTGGGACACACTCTCACAAGGCGTGGGGAATGTGGGACACACTCTCACAAGGAGTGGGGAGAATGTGGGACACACTCTCACAAGGCGTGGGGAATGTGGGACACACTCTCACAAGGCGTGGGGACTGTGGGACACACTCTCACAAGGAGTGGGGAGAATGTGGGACACACTCTCATAGCGAGTGGGGAATGTGGACACACTCTCACAAGGAGTGGGGAGAATGTGGGACACACTCTCATAGGGAGTGGGGAATGTGGACACACTCTCATAGGGAGTGGGGAATGTGGGACACACTCTCACAAGGAGTGGGGAGAATGTGGGAGACACTCTCACAAGGAGTGGGGAGAATGTGGGACACACTCTCACAAGGAGTGGGGAATGTGGACACACTTTCACACGGAGTGGGGAGAATGTGGGACACACTCTCACAAGGCGTGGGGAATGTGGGACACACTCTCATAGCGAGTGGGGAATGTGGGACACACTCTCACAAGGCGTGGGGAATGTGGGACACACTCTCATAGCGAGTGGGGAATGTGGACACACTCTCACAAGGCGTGGGGAATGTGGGACACACTCTCACAAGGCGTGGGGAATGTGGGACACACTCTCACAAGGGGTGGGGAGAATGTGGGACACACTCTCATAGGGAGTGGGGAATGTGGACACACTCTCATAGGGAGTGGGGAACGTGGGACACACTCTCACAGGGAGTGGGGAATGTGGGAGACACTCTCATTGCGAGTGGGGAATGTGGGACACACTCTCACAAGGAGTGGGGAATGTGGGACACACTCTCACAAGGAGTGTAGAATGTGGGACATACTCTCACAAGGAGTGGGGAATGTGGGACATACTCTCACAAGGAGTGGGGAATGTGGGACACACTCTCACAAGGCGTGGGGAATGTGGGACACACTCTCACAAGGAGTGGGGAATGTGGGACACACTCTCACAAGGCGTGGGGAATGTGGGACACACTCTCACAAGGAGTGGGGAATGTGGGACACACTCTCATAGCGAGTGGGGAATGTGGGACACACTCTCACAAGGAGTGGGGAGAATGTGGGACACACTCTCACAAGGAGTGGGGAAAATGTGGGACACACTCTCATAGCGAGTGGGGAATGTGGGACACACTCTCACAAGGAATGGGGAGAATGTGGGACACACTCTCATAGCGAGTGGGGAATGTGGACACACTCTCACAAGGAGTGGGGAATGTGGGACACACTCTCACAAGGAGTGGGGAGAATGTGGGACACACTCTCACAAGGAGTGGGGAAAATGTGGGACACACTCTCACAGCGAGTGGGGAATGTGGGACACACTCTCACAAGGAGTGGGAAGAGTGTGGGACACACTCTCATAGGGAGTGGGGAATGTGGACACACTCTCATAGGGAGTGGGGAATGTGGGACACACTCTCACAAGGCGTGGGGAATGTGGGACACACTCTCATAGCGAGTGGGGAATGTGGGACACACTCTCACAAGGAGTGGGGAGAATGTGGGACACACTCTCACAGCGAGTGGGGAATGTGGGACACACTCTCACAAGGAGTGGGGAATGTGGGACACACTCTCACAAAGAGTGGGGAGAATGTGGGACACACTCTCACAAGGAGTGGGGAATGTGGACACACTCTCACAAGGAGTGGGGAGAATGTGGGACACACTCTCACAAGGCGTGGGGAATGTGGGACACACTCTCACAAGGAGTGGGGAATGTGGACAAACTCTCACAAGGAGTGGGGAGAATGTGGGACACACTCTCACAAGGCGTGGGGAATGTGGGACACACACTCACAAGGAGTGGGGAATGTGTGACACACTCTCACAAGGAGTGGGGAATGTGGACACACTCTCATAGCGAGTGGGGAATGTGGGACACACTCTCACAAGGCGTGGGGAATGTGGGACACACTCTCATAGCGAGTGGGGAATGTGGGACACACTCTCACAAGGCGTGGGGAATGTGGGACACACTCTCATAGCGAGTGGGGAATGTGGGACACACTCTCACAAGGCGTGGGGAATGTGGGACACACTCTCATAGCGAGTGGGGAATGTGGGACACACTCTCACAAGGCGTGGGGAATGTGGGACACACTCTCATAGCGAGTGGGGAATGTGGACACACTCTCACAAGGCATGGGGAATGTGGGACACACTCTCACAAGGAGTGGGGAGAATGTGGGACACACTCTCACAAGGAGTGGGGAGAATGTGGGACACACTCTCATAGAGAGTGGGGAATGTGGGACACACTCTCACAAGGAGTGGGGAGAATGTGGGACACACTCTCATAGCGAGTGGGGAATGTGGACACACTCACACAAGGAGTGGGGAATGTGGGACACACTCTCACAAGGCGTGGGGAATGTGGGACACACTCTCATAGCGAGTGGGGAATGTGGGACACACTCTCCCAAAGAGTGGGGAATGTGGGACACACTCTCACAAGGAGTGGGGAGAATGTGGGACACACTCTCACAAGGCGTGGGGAATGTGGGACACACTCTCACAAGGCGTGGGGAATGTGGGACACACTCTCACAAGGAGTGGGGAGAATGTGGTCACACTCTCACAAGGCGTGGGGAATGTGGGACACACTCTCACAAGGAGTGGGGAGAATGTGGGACACACTCTCACAAGGAGTGGGGAGAATGTGGGACACACTCTCACAAGGCGTGGGGAATGTGGGACACACTCTCACAAGGAGTGGGGAGAATGTGGGACACACTCTCACAAGGCGTGGGGAATGTGGGACACACTCTCACAAGGCGTGGGGACTGTGGGACACACTCTCACAAGGAGTGGGGAGAATGTGGGACACACTCTCATAGCGAGTGGGGAATGTGGACACACTCTCACAAGGAGTGGGGAGAATGTGGGACACACTCTCATAGGGAGTGGGGAATGTGGACACACTCTCATAGGGAGTGGGGAATGTGGGACACACTCTCACAAGGAGTGGGGAGAATGTGGGAGACACTCTCACAAGGAGTGGGGAGAATGTGGGACACACTCACAAGGAGTGGGGAATGTGGACACACTTTCACACGGAGTGGGGAGAATGTGGGACACACTCTCACAAGGCGTGGGGAATGTGGGACACACTCTCATAGCGAGTGGGGAATGTGGGACACACTCTCACAAGGCGTGGGGAATGTGGGACACACTCTCATAGCGAGTGGGGAATGTGGACACACTCTCACAAGGCGTGGGGAATGTGGGACACACTCTCACAAGGCGTGGGGAATGTGGGACACACTCTCACAAGGGGTGGGGAGAATGTGGGACACACTCTCATAGGGAGTGGGGAATGTGGACACACTCTCATAGGGAGTGGGGAACGTGGGACACACTCTCACAGGGAGTGGGGAATGTGGGAGACACTCTCATTGCGAGTGGGGAATGTGGGACACACTCTCACAAGGAGTGGGGAATGTGGGACACACTCTCACAAGGAGTGGGGAATGTGGGACACACTCTCACAAGGAGTGTAGAATGTGGGACATACTCTCACAAGGAGTGGGGAATGTGGGACATACTCTCACAAGGAGTGGGGAATGTGGGACACACTCTCACAAGGCGTGGGGAATGTGGGACACACTCTCACAAGGCGTGGGGAATGTGGGACACACTCTCACAAGGCGTGGGGAATGTGGGACACACTCTCACAAGGAGTGGGGAATGTGGGACACACTCTCATAGCGAGTGGGGAATGTGGGACACACTCTCACAAGGAGTGGGGAGAATGTGGGACACACTCTCACAAGACGTGGGGAGAATGTGGGACACACTCTCATAGCGAGTGGGGAATGTGGACACACTCTCACAAGGAGTGGGGAATGTGGGACACACTCTCACAAGGAGTGGGGAGAATGTGGGACACACTCTCACAAGGAGTGGGGAAAATGTGGGACACACTCTCATAGCGAGTGGGGAATGTGGGACACACTCTCACAAGGAGTGGGGAGAATGTGGGACACACTCTCATAGGGAGTGGGGAATGTGGACACACTCTCATAGGGAGTGGGGAATGTGGGACACACTCTCACAAGGCGTGGGGAATGTGGGACACACTCTCATAGCGAGTGGGGAATGTGGGACACACTCTCACAAGGAGTGGGGAGAATGTGGGACACACTCTCACAAGGAGTGGGGAATGTGGGACACACTCTCACAAGGAGTGGGGAATGTGGGACACACTCTCACAAAGAGTGGGGAGAATGTGGAACACACTCTCACAAGGAGTGGGGAATGTCGACACACTCTCACAAGGAGTGGGGAGAATGTGGGACACACTCTCACAAGGCGTGGGAAATGTGGGACACACTCTCACAAGGAGTGGGGAATGTGGACAAACTCTCACAAGGAGTGGGGAGAATGTGGGACACACTCTCACAAGGCGTGGGGAATGTGGGACACACACTCACAAGGAGTGGGGAATGTGTGACACACGCTCACAAGGAGTGGGGAATGTGGACACACTCTCATAGCGAGTGGGGAATGTGGGACACACTCTCACAAGGCGTGGGGAATGTGGGACACACTCTCATAGCGAGTGGGGAATGTGGGACACACTCTCACAAGGCGTGGGGAATGTGGGACACACTCTCATAGCGAGTGGGGAATGTGGGACACACTCTCACAAGGCGTGGGGAATGTGGGACACACTCTCATAGCGAGTGGGGAATGTGGGACACACTCTCACAAGGCGTGGGGAATGTGGGACACACTCTCATAGCGAGTGGGGAATGTGGACACACTCTCACAAGGCGTGGGGAATGTGGGACACACTCTCACAAGGAGTGGGGAGAATGTGGGACACACTCTCACAAGGAGTGGGGAAAATGTGGGACACACTCTCATAGCGAGTGGGGAATGTGGGACACACTCTCACAAGGAGTGGGGAGAATGTGGGACACACTCTCATAGCGAGTGGGGAATGTGGACACACTCACACAAGGAGTGGGGAATGTGGGACACACTCTCACAAGGAGTGGGGAGAATGTGGGACACACTCTCACAAGGAGTGGGGGAAATGTGGGACACACTCTCATAGCGAGTGGGGAATGTGGGACACACTCTCACAAGGAGTGGGGAGAATGTGGGACACACTCTCATAGGGAGTGGGGAATGTGGGACACACTCTCACAAGGAGTGGGGAATGTGGACAAACTCTCACAAGGAGTGGGGAGAATGTGGGACACACTCTCACAAGGCGTGGGAAATGTGGGACACACTCTCACAAGGAGTGGGGAATGTGTGACACACTCTCACAAGGAGTGGGGAATGTGGACACACTCTCATAGCGAGTGGGGAATGTGGGACACACTCTCACAAGGCGTGGGGAATGTGGGACACACTCTCATAGCGAGTGGGGAATGTGGGACACACTCTCACAAGGCGTGGGGAATGTGGGACACACTCTCATAGCGAGTGGGGAATGTGGGACACACTCTCACAAGGCGTGGGGAATGTGGGACACACTCTCATAGCGAGTGGGGAATGTGGGACACACTCTCACAAGGCGTGGGGAATGTGGGACACACTCTCATAGCGAGTGGGGAATGTGGACACACTCTCACAAGGCGTGGGCAATGTGGGACACACTCTCACAAGGAGTGGGGAATGTGGACACACTCTCACAAGGAGTGGGGAGAATGTGGGACACACTCTCACAAGGCGTGGGGAATGTGGGACACACTCTCACATAGAGTGGGGAGAATGTGGGACACACTCTCACAAGGAGTGGGGAGAACGTGGGACACACTCTCACAAGGAGTGGGGAATGTGGGACACACTCTCACAAGGAGTGGGGAGAATGTGGTCACACTCTCACAAGGAGTGGGGAATGTGGACACACTCTCACAAGGAGTGGGGAGAATGTGGGAGACACTCTCACAAGGAGTGGGGAATGTGGGACACACTCTCACAAGGAGTGGGGAGAATGTGGGACACACTCTCATAGCGAGTGGGGAATGTGGGACACACTCTCACAAGGAGTGGGGAGAATGTGGGACACACTCTCATAGGGAGTGGGGAATGTGGACACACTCTCATAGGGAGTGGGGAATGTGGGACACACTCTCACAAGGCGTGGGGAATGTGGGACACACTCTCATAGCGAGTGGGGAATGTGGGACACACTCTCCCAAAGAGTGGGGAATGTGGGACACACTCTCACAAGGAGTGGGGAGAATGTGGGACACACTCTCACAAGGCGTGGGGAATGTGGGACACACTCTCACAAGGCGTGGGGAATGTGGGACACACTCTCACAAGGAGTGGGGAGAATGTGGTCACACTCTCACAAGGAGTGGGGAATGTGGGACACACTCTCACAAGGAGTGGGGAGAATGTGGGACACACTCTCACAAGGAGTGGGGAGAATGTGGGACACACTCTCACAAGGCGTGGTGAATGTGGGACACACTCTCACAAGGAGTGGGGAGAATGTGGGACACACTGTCACAAGGCGTGGGGAATGTGGGACACACTCTCACAAGGCGTGGGGACTGTGGGACACACTCTCACAAGGAGTGGGGAGAATGTGGGACACACTCTCATAGCGAGTGGGGAATGTGGACACACTCTCACAAGGAGTGGGGAGAATGTGGGACACACTCTCATAGGGAGTGGGGAATGTGGACACACTCTCATAGGGAGTGGGGAATGTGGGACACACTCTCACAAGGAGTGGGGAGAATGTGGGAGACACTCTCGTAGCGAGTGGGGAATGTGGGACACACTCTCACAAGGAGTGGGGAATGTGGGACATACTCTCACAAGGAGTGGGGAATGTGGGACACACTCTCACAAGGAGTGTAGAATGTGGGACACACTCTCACAAGGCGTGGGGAATGTGGGACACACTCTCACAAGGCGTGGGGAATGTGGGACACACTCTCACAAGGAGTGGGGGGAATGTGGGACAGACTCTCACAAGGAGTGGGGAGAATGTGGGACACACTCTCACAAGGAGTGGGGAATGTGGACACACTTTCACATGGAGTGGGGAGAATGTGGGACACACTCTCACAAGGCGTGGGGAATGTGGGACACACTCTCATAGCGAGTGGGGAATGTGGGACACACTCTCACAAGGCCTGGGGAATGTGGGACACACTCTCATAGCGAGTGGGGAATGTGGACACACTCTCACAAGGCGTGGGGAATGTGGGACACACTCTCACAAGGTGTGGGGAATGTGGGACACACTCTCACAAGGAGTGGGGAGAATGTGGGACACACTCTCATAGGGAGTGGGGAATGTGGACACACTCTCATAGGGAGTGGGGAACGTAGGACACACTCTCACAGGGAGAAGGGAATGTGGGAGACACTCTCATTGCGAGTGGGGAATGTGGGACACACTCTCACAAGGAGTGCGGAATGTGGGACACACTCTCACAAGGAGTGTAGAATGTGGGACATACTCTCACAAGGAGTGGGGAATGTGGGACATACTCTCACAAGGAGTGGGGAATGTGGGAAATACTCTCACAAGGCGTGGGGAATGTGGGACACACTCTCACAAGGCGTGGGGAATGTGGGACAAACTCTCACAAGGAGTGGGGAATGCGGGACACACTCTCATAGCGAGGGGGGAATGTGGGACACACTCTCACAAGGAGTGGGGAGAATGTGGGACACACTCTCACAAGGAGTGGGGAGAATGTGGGACACACTCTCATTGCGAGTGGGGAATGTGGACACACTCTCACATCGAGTGGGGAATGTGGGACACACTCTCACAAGGAGTGGGGAGAATGTGGGACACACTCTCACAAGGAGTGGGGAAAATGTGGGACACACTCTCATAGCGAGTGGGGAATGTGGGACACACTCTCACAAGGAGTGGGGAGAATGTGGGACACACTCTCATAGCGAGTGGGGAATGTGGGACACACTCTCACAAGGAGTGGGGAATGTGGGACACACTCTCATAGGGAGTGGGGAATGTGGACACACTCTCATAGGGAGTGGGGAATGTGGCACACACTCTCACAAGGCGTGGGGAATGTGGGACACACTCTCATAGCGAGTGGGGAATGTGGGACACACTCTCATAGCGAGTGGGGAATGTGGGACACACTCTCACAAGGAGTGGGGAATGTGGGACACACTCTCACAAGGAGTGGGGAGAATGTGGGACACACTCTCACAAGGAGTGGGGAAAATGTGGGACACACTCTCATAGCGAGTGGGGAATGTGGGACACACTCTCACAAGGAGTGGGGAGAATGTGGGACACACTCTCATAGCGAGTGGGGAATGTGGGACACACTCTCACAAGGAGTGGGGAATGTGGGACACACTCTCATAGGGAGTGGGGAATGTGGACACACTCTCATAGGGAGTGGGGAATGTGGGACACACTCTCACAAGGCGTGGGGAATGTGGGACACACTCTCATAGCGAGTGGGGAATGTGGGACACACTCTCATAGCGAGTGGGGAATGTGGGACACACTCTCACAAGGAGTGGGGAATGTGGGACACACTCTCACAAAGAGTGGGGAGAATGTGGGACACACTCTCACAAGGAGTGGGGAATGTGGACACACTCTCACAAGAAGTGGGGAGAATGTGGGACACACTCTCACAAGGCGTGGGGAATGTGGGACACACTCTCACAAGGAGTGGGGAATGTGGACACACTCTCACAAGGAGTGGGGAGAATGTGGGAGACACTCTCACAAGGAGTGGGGAATGTGGGACACACTCTCACAAGGAGTGGGGAGAATGTGGGACACACTCTCATAGCGAGTGGGGAATGTGGGACACACTCTCACAAGGAGAGGGGAGAATGTGGGACACACTCTCATAGGGAGTGGGGAATGTGGACACACTCTCATAGGGAGTGGGGAATGTGGGACACACTCTCACAAGGCGTGGGGAATGTGGGACACACTCTCATAGCGAGTGGGGAATGTGGGACACACTCTCCCAAAGAGTGGGGAATGTGGGACACACTCTCACAAGGAGTGGGGAGAATGTGGGACACACTCTCACAAGGCGTGGGGAATGTGGGACACACTCTCACAAGGCGTGGGGAATGTGGGACACACTCTCACAAGGAGTGGGGAGAATGTGGTCACACTCTCACAAGGAGTGGGGAATGTGGGACACACTCTCACAAGGAGTGGGGAGAATGTGGGACACACTCTCACAAGGAGTGGGGAGAATGTGGGACACACTCTCACAAGGCGTGGTGAATGTGGGACACACTCTCACAAGGAGTGGGGAGAATGTGGCACACACTCTCACAAGGCGTGGGGAATGTGGGACACACTCTCACAAGGCGTGGGGACTGTGGGACACACTCTCACAAGGAGTGGGGAGAATGTGGGACACACTCTCATAGCGAGTGGGGAATGTGGACACACTCTCACAAGGAGTGGGGAGAATGTGGGACACACTCTCATAGGGAGTGGGGAATGTGGACACACTCTCATAGGGAGTGGGGAATGTGGGACACACTCTCACAAGGAGTGGGGAGAATGTGGGAGACACTCTCATAGCGAGTGGGGAATGTGGGACACACTCTCACAAGGAGTGGGGAATGTGGGACACACTCTCACAAGGAGTGGGGAATGTGGGACACACTCTCACAAGGAGTGTAGAATGTGGGACACACTCTCACAAGGCGTGGGGAATGTGGGACACACTCTCACAAGGCGTGGGGAATGTGGGACACACTCTCACAAGGAGTGGGGGGAATGTGGGACAGACTCTCACAAGGAGTGGGGAGAATGTGGGACACACTCTCACAAGGAGTGGGGAATGTGGACACACTTTCACATGGAGTGGGGAGAATGTGGGACACACTCTCACAAGGCGTGGGGAATGTGGGACACACTCTCATAGCGAGTGGGGAATGTGGGACACACTCTCACAAGGCCTGGGGAATGTGGGACACACTCTCATAGCGAGTGGGGAATGTGGACACACTCTCATAGGGAGTGGGGAACGTAGGACACACTCTCACAGGGAGAAGGGAATGTGGGAGACACTCTCATTGCGAGTGGGGAATGTGGGACACACTCTCACAAGGAGTGGGGAATGTGGGACACACTCTCACAAGGAGTGTAGAATGTGGGACATACTCTCACAAGGAGTGGGGAATGTGGGACATACTCTCACAAGGAGTGGGGAATGTGGGAAATACTCTCACAAGGCGTGGGGAATGTGGGACACACTCTCACAAGGCGTGGGGAATGTGGGACAAACTCTCACAAGGAGTGGGGAATGTGGGACACACTCTCATAGCGAGGGGGGAATGTGGGACACACTCTCACAAGGAGTGGGGAGAATGTGGGACACACTCTCACAAGTAGTGGGGAGAATGTGGGACACACTCTCATAGCGAGTGGGGAATGTGGACACACTCTCACAAGGAGTGGGGAATGTGGGACACACTCTCACAAGGAGTGGGGAGAATGTGGGACACACTCTCACAAGGAGTGGGGAAAATGTGGGACACACTCTCATAGCGAGTGGGGAATGTGGGACACACTCTCACAAGGAGTGGGGAGAATGTGGGACACACTCTCATAGCGAGTGGGGAATGTGGGACACACTCTCACAAGGAGTGGGGAATGTGGGACACACTCTCATAGGGAGTGGGGAATGTGGACACACTCTCATAGGGAGTGGGGAATGTGGGACACACTCTCACAAGGCGTGGGGAATGTGGGACACACACTCACAAGGAGTGGGGAATGTGGACACACTCTCATAGCGAGTGGGGAATGTGGGACACACTCTCACAAGGCGTGGGGAATGTGGGACACACTCTCATGGCGAGTGGGGAATGTGGGACACACTCTCACAAGGCGTGGGGAATGTGGGACACACTCTCATAGCGAGTGGGGAATGTGGGACACACTCTCACAAGGCGTGGGGAATGTGGGACACACTCTCATAGCGAGTGGGGAATGTGGGACACACTCTCACAAGGCGTGGGGAATGTGCGACACACTCTCATAGCGAGTGGGGAATGTGGACACACTCTCACAAGGTGTGGGGAATGTGGGACACACTCTCACAAGGAGTGGGGAATGTGGACACAATCTCACAAAGAGTGGGGAGAATGTGGGACACACTCTCACAAGGCGTGGGGAATGTGGGACACACTCTCACAAGGAGTGGGGAGAATGTGGGACACACTCTCACAAGGAGTGGGGAGAACGTGGGACACACTCTCACAAGGAGTGGGGAGAACGTGGGACACACTCTCACAAGGAGTGGGGAATGTGGGACACACTCTCACAAGGAGTGGGGAATGTGGGACACACTCTCACAAGGAGTGGGGAGAACGTGGGACACACTCTCACAAGGAGTGGGGAATGTGGACACAGTCTCAAGGAGTGGGGAAATGTGGGACACACTCTCACAAGGCGTGGGGAATGTGGGACACACTCTCACAAGGAGTGGGGAGAATGTGGGACACACTCTCACAAGGAGTGGGGAATGTGGGACACACTCTCACAGGGAGTGGGGAATGTGGGACACACTCTCACAAGGAGTGGGGAGAATGTGGGACACACTCTCACAAGGAGTGGGGAATGTGGGACACACTCTCACAAGGAGTGGGGAGAATGTGGGACACACTCTCATAGCGAGTGGGGAATGTGGGACACACTCTCACAAGGAGTGGGGAATGTGGGACACACTCTCATAGCGAGTGGGGAATGTGGACACACTCTCACAAGGCGTGGGGAATGTGGGACACACTCTCACAAGGCGTGGGGAATGTGGGACACACTCTCACAAGGCGTGGGGAATGTGGGACACACTCTCACAAGGAGTGGGGGGAATGTGGGACACACTCTCATAGGGAGTGGGGAATGTGGACACACTCTCATAGGGAGTGGGGAATGTGGGACACACTCTCACAGGGAGTGGGGAATGTGGGACACACTCTCATAGCGAGTGGGGAATGTAGGACACACACTCACAAGGAGTGGGGAGAATGTGGGACACACTCTCATAGTGAGTGGGGAATGTGGGACACACTCTCATAGTGAGTGGGGACTGTGGGACACACTCTCACAAGGGGTGGGGAGAATGTGGGACACACTCTCACAAGGCCTGGGGAATGTGGGACACACTCTCATAGCGAGTGGGGAATGTGGACACACTCTCACAAGGCGTGGGGAATGTGGGACACACTCTCACAAGGTGTGGGGAATGTGGGACACACTCTCACAAGGAGTGGGGAGAATGTGGGACACACTCTCATAGGGAGTGGGGAATGTGGACACACTCTCATAGGGAGTGGGGAACGTAGGACACACTCTCACAGGGAGAAGGGAATGTGGGAGACACTCTCATTGCGAGTGGGGAATGTGGGACACACTCTCACAAGGAGTGGGGAATGTGGGACACACTCTCACAAGGAGTGTAGAATGTGGGACATACTCTCACAAGGAGTGGGGAATGTGGGACATACTCTCACAAGGAGTGGGGAATGTGGGAAATACTCTCACAAGGCGTGGGGAATGTGGGACACACTCTCACAAGGCGTGGGGAATGTGGGACAAACTCTCACAAGGAGTGGGGAATGTGGGACACACTCTCATAGCGAGGGGGGAATGTGGGACACACTCTCACAAGGAGTGGGGAGAATGTGGGACACACTCTCACAAGGAGTGGGGAGAATGTGGGACACACTCTCATTGCGAGTGGGGAATGTGGACACACTCTCACAAGGAGTGGGGAATGTGGGACACACTCTCACAAGGAGTGGGGAGAATGTGGGACACACTCTCACAAGGAGTGGGGAAAATGTGGGACACACTCTCATAGCGAGTGGGGAATGTGGGACACACTCTCACAAGGAGTGGGGAGAATGTGGGACACACTCTCATAGCGAGTGGGGAATGTGGGACACACTCTCACAAGGAGTGGGGAATGTGGGACACACTCTCATAGGGAGTGGGGAATGTGGACACACTCTCATAGGGAGTGGGGAATGTGGGACACACTCTCACAAGGCGTGGGGAATGTGGGACACACTCTCATAGCGAGTGGAGAATGTGGGACACACTCTCATAGCGAGTGGGGAATGTGGGACACACTCTCACAAGGAGTGGGGAATGTGGGACACACTCTCACAAGGAGTGGGGAGAATGTGGGACACACTCTCACAAGGAGTGGGGAAAATGTGGGACACACTCTCATAGCGAGTGGGGAATGTGGGACACACTCTCACAAGGAGTGGGGAGAATGTGGGACACACTCTCATAGCGAGTGGGGAATGTGGGACACACTCTCACAAGGAGTGGGGAATGTGGGACACACTCTCATAGGGAGTGGGGAATGTGGACACACTCTCATAGGGAGTGGGGAATGTGGGACACACTCTCACAAGGCGTGGGGAATGTGGGACACACTCTCATAGCGAGTGGGGAATGTGGGACACACTCTCATAGCGAGTGGGGAATGTGGGACACACTCTCACAAGGAGTGGGGAATGTGGGACACACTCTCACAAAGAGTGGGGAGAATGTGGGACACACTCTCACAAGGAGTGGGGAATGTGGACACACTCTCACAAGAAGTGGGGAGAATGTGGGACACACTCTCACAAGGCGTGGGGAATGTGGGACACACTCTCACAAGGAGTGGGGAATGTGGACCCACTCTCACAAGGAGTGGGGAGAATGTGGGAGACACTCTCACAAGGAGTGGGGAATGTGGGACACACTCTCACAAGGAGTGGGGAGAATGTGGGACACACTCTCATAGCGAGTGGGGAATGTGGGACACACTCTCACAAGGAGTGGGGAGAATGTGGGACACACTCTCATAGGGAGTGGGGAATGTGGACACACTCTCATAGGGAGTGGGGAATGTGGGACACACTCTCACAAGGCGTGGGGAATGTGGGACACACTCTCATAGCGAGTGGGGAATGTGGGACACACTCTCCCAAAGAGTGGGGAATGTGGGACACACTCTCACAAGGAGTGGGGAGAATGTGGGACACACTCTCACAAGGCGTGGGGAATGTGGGACACACTCTCACAAGGCGTGGGGAATGTGGGACACACTCTCACAAGGAGTGGGGAGAATGTGGTCACACTCTCACAAGGAGTGGGGAATGTGGGACACACTCTCACAAGGAGTGGGGAGAATGTGGGACACACTCTCACAAGGAGTGGGGAGAATGTGGGACACACTCTCACAAGGCGTGGTGAATGTGGGACACACTCTCACAAGGAGTGGGGAGAATGTGGGACACACTCTCACAAGGCGTGGGGAATGTGGGACACACTCTCACAAGGCGTGGGGACTGTGGGACACACTCTCACAAGGAGTGGGGAGAATGTGGGACACACTCTCATAGGGAGTGGGGAATGTGGACACACTCTCATAGGGAGTGGGGAATGTGGGACACACTCTCACAAGGAGTGGGGAGAATGTGGGAGACACTCTCATAGCGAGTTGGGAATGTGGGACACACTCTCACAAGGAGTGGGGAATGTGGGACACACTCTCACAAGGAGTGGGGAATGTGGGACACACTCTCACAAGGAGTGTAGAATGTGGGACACACTCTCACAAGGCGTGGGGAATGTGAGACACACTCTCACAAGGCGTGGGGAATGTGGGACACACTCTCACAAGGAGTGGGGGGAATGTGGGACAGACTCTCACAAGGAGTGGGGAGAATGTGGGAGACACACTCACAAGGAGTGGGGAATGTGGACACACTCTCACAAGAAGTGGGGAGAATGTGGGACACACTCTCACAAGGCGTGGGGAATGTGGGACACACTCTCATAGTGAGTGGGGACTGTGGGACACACTCTCACAAGGAGTGGGGAGAATGTGGGACACACTCTCACAAGGAGTGGGGAGAATGTGGGACACACTCTCATAGCGAGTGGGGAATGTGGACACACTCTCACAAGGAGTGGGGAGAATGTGGGACACACTCTCATAGGGAGTGGGGAATGTGGACACACTCTCATAGGGAGTGGGGAATGTGGGACACACTCTCACAAGGAGTGGGGAGAATGTGGGAGACACTCTCATAGCGAGTGGGGAATGTGGGACACACTCTCACAAGGAGTGGGGAATGTGGGACACACTCTCACAAGGAGTGTAGAATGTGGGACACACTCTCACAAGGCGTGGGGAATGTGGGACACACTCTCACAAGGCGTGGGGAATGTGGGACACACTCTCACAAGGCGTGGGGAATGTGGGACACACTCTCACAAGGAGTGGGGGGAATGTGGGACAGACTCTCACAAGGAGTGGGGAGAATGTGGGACACACTCTCACAAGGAGTGGGGAATGTGGACACACTTTCACACGGAGTGGGGAGAATGTGGGACACACTCTCACAAGGCGTGGGGAATGTGGGACACACTCTCATAGCGAGTGGGGAATGTGGGACACACTCTCACAAGGCGTGGGGAATGTGGGACACACTCTCATAGCGAGTGGGGAATGTGGACACACTCTCACAAGGCGTGGGGAATGTGGGACACACTCTCACAAGGCGTGGGGAATGTGGGACACACTCTCACAAGGAGTGGAGAGAATGTGGGACACACTCTCATAGGGAGTGGGGAGAATGTGGGACACACTCTCACAAGGAGTGGGGAATGTGGACACACTCTCACAAGGAGTGGGGAATGTGGACACTCTTTCACATGGAGTGGGGAGAATGTGGGACACACTCTCACAAGGCGTGGGGAATGTGGGACACACTCTCATAGCGAGTGGGGAATGTGGGACACACTCTCACAAGGCCTGGGGAATATGGGACACACTCTCATAGCGAGTGGGGAATGTGGACACACTCTCACAAGGCGTGGGAAATGTGGGACACACTCTCACAAGGCGTGGGGAATGTGGGACACACTCTCATAGGGAGTGGGGAATGTGGACACACTCTCATAGGGAGTGGGGAACGTGGGACACACTCTCACAGGGAGTGGGGAATGTGGGACACACTCTCACAAGGAGTGGGGAATGTGGGACACACTCTCACAAGGAGTGGGGAATGTGGGACATACTCTCACAAGGAGTGGGGAATGTGGGACATACTCTCACAAGGAGTGGGGAATGTGGGACACACTCTCACAAGGCGTGGGGAATGTGGGACACTCTCTCACAAGGCGTGGGGAATGTGGGACACACTCTCACAAGGAGTGGGGAATGTGGGACACACTCTCATAGCGAGTGGGGAATGTGGGACACACTCTCACAAGGAGTGGGGAGAATGTGGGACACACTCTCATAGCGAGTGGGGAATGTGGACACACTCTCACAAGGAGTGGGGAAAATGTGCGACACACTCTCATAGCGAGTGGGGAATGTGGGACACACTCTCACAAGGAGTGGGGAGAATGTGGGGCACACTCTCATAGCGAGTGGGGAATGTGGGACACACTCTCACAAGGAGTGGGGAATGTGGGACACACTCTCACAAGGCGTGGGGAATGTGGGACACACTCTCATAGCGAGTGGGGAATGTGGGACACACTCTCACAAGGAGTGGGGAGAATGTGGGACACACTCTCATAGCGAGTGGGGAATGTGGGACACACTCTCACATGGAGTGGGGAATGTGGGACACACTCTCACAAAGAGTGGGGAGAATGTGGGACACACTCTCACAAGGAGTGGGGAATGTGGACACACTCTCACAAGAAGTGGGGAATGTGGGACACACTCTCACAAGGCGTGGGGAATGTGGGACACACTCTCACAAGGAGTGGGGAATGTGGACAAACTCTCACAAGGAGTGGGGAGAATGTGGGACACACTCTCACAAGGCGTGGGGAATGTGGGACACACACTCACAAGGAGTGGGGAATGTGTGACACACTCTCACAAGGCGTGGGGAATGTGGGACACACTCTCATAGCGAGTGGGGAATGTGGGACACACTCTCACAGCGAGTGGGGAATGTGGGACACACTCTCACAAGGCGTGGGGAATGTGGGACACACTCTCATAGCGAGTGGGGAATGTGGACACACTCTCACAAGGTGTGGGGAATGTGGGACACACTCTCACAAGGAGTGGGGAATGTGGACACAATCTCACAAGGAGTGGGGAGAATGTGGGACACACTCTCACAAGGCGTGGGGAATGTGGGACACACTCTCACAAGGAGTGGGGAGAATGTGGGACACACTCTCACAAGGAGTGGGGAGAACGTGGGACACACTCTCACAAGGAGTGGGGAATGTGGGACACACTCTCACAACGAGTGGGGAATGTGGGACACACTCTCACAAGGAGTGGGGAGAACGTGGGACACACTCTCACAAGGAGTGGGGAATGTGGACACAGTCTCAAGGAGTGGGGAAATGTGGGACACACTCTCACAAGGCGTGGGGAATGTGGGACACACTCTCATAGCGAGTGGGGAATGTGGACACACTCTCACAAGGCGTGGGTAATGTGGGACACACTCTCACAAGGCGTGGGGAATGTGGGACACACTCTCACAAGGCGTGGGGAATGTGGGACACACTCTCACAAGGCGTGGGGAATGTGGGACACACTCTCACAAGGAGTGGGGGGAATGTGGGACACACTCTCATAGGGAGTGGGGAATGTGGACACACTCTCATAGGGAGTGGGGAATGTGGGACACACTCTCACAGGGAGTGGGGAATGTGGGACACACTCTCATAGCGAGTGGGGAATGTAGGACACACACTCACAAGGAGTGGGGAGAATGTGGGACACACTCTCATAGTGAGTGGGGAATGTGGGACACACTCTCCTAGTGAGTGGGGACTGTGGGACACACTCTCACAAGGAGTGGGGAGAATGTGGGACACACTCTCATAGCGAGTGGGGAATGTGGACACACTCTCACAAGGAGTGGGGAGAATGTGGGACACACTCTCATAGGGAGTGGGGAATGTGGACACACTCTCATAGGGAGTGGGGAATGTGGGACACACTCTCACAAGGAGTGGGGAGAATGTGGGAGACACTCTCATAGCGAGTGGGGAATGTGGGACACACTCTCACAAGGAGTGGGGAATGTGGGACACACTCTCACAGGGAGTGTAGAATGTGGGACACACTCTCACAAGGCGTGGGGAATGTGGGACACACTCTCACAAGGCGTGGGGAATGTGGGACACACTCTCACAAGGAGTGCGGGGAATGTGGGACAGACTCTCACAAGGAGTGGGGAGAATGTGGGACACACTCTCACAAGGAGTGGGGAATGTGGACACACTTTCACACGGAGTGGGGAGAATGTGGGACACACTCTCATAGGGAGTGGGGAATGTGGACACACTCTCATAGGGAGTGGGGAATGTGGGACACACTCTCACAGGGAGTGGGGAATGTGGGACACACTCTCATAGCGAGTGGGGAATGTACGACACACACTCACAAGGAGTGGGGAGAATGTGGGACACACTCTCATAGTGAGTGGGGAATGTGGGACACACTCTCATAGTGAGTGGGGACTGTGGGACACACTCTCACAAGGAGTGGGGAGAATGTGGGACACACTCTCATAGCGAGTGGGGAATGTGGACACACTCTCACAAGGAGTGGGGAGAATGTGGGACACACTCTCATAGGGAGTGGGGAATGTGGACACACTCTCATAGGGAGTGGGGAATGTGGGACACACTCTCACAAGGCGTGGGGAATGTGGGACACACTCTCATAGCGAGTGGAGAATGTGGGACACACTCTCACAATGCGTGGGGAATGTGGGACACACTCTCATAGCGAGTGGGGAATGTGGACACACTCTCACAAGGCGTGGGGAATGTGGGACACACTCTCACAAGGCGTGGGGAATGTGGGACACACTCTCACAAGGAGTGGGGAGAATGTGGGACACACTCTCATAGGGAGTGGGGAATGTGGACACACTCTCATAGGGAGTGGGGAACGTGGGACACACTCTCACAGGGAGTGGGGAATGTGGGAGACACTCTCATTGCGAGTGGGGAATGTGGGACACACTCTCACAAGGAGTGGGGAGAATGTGGGACACACTCTCATAGCGAGTGGGGAATGTGGACACACTCTCACAAGGAGTGGGGAATGTGGGACACACTCTCACAAGGAGTGGGGAGAATGTGGGACACACTTTCACAAGGAGTGGGGAAAATGTGGGACACACTCTCATAGCGAGTGGGGAATGTGGGACACACTCTCACAAGGAGTGGGGAGAATGTGGGACACACTCTCATAGGGAGTGGGGAATGTGGACACACTCTCATAGGGAGTGGGGAATGTGGGACACACTCTCACAAGGCGTGGGGAATGTGGGACACACTCTCATAGCGAGTGGGGAATGTGGGACACACTCTCACAAGGAGTGGGGAGAATGTGGGACACACTCATAGCGAGTGGGGAATGTGGGACACACTCTCACAAGGAGTGGGGAGAATGTGGGACACACTCTCATAGCGAGTGGGGAATGTGGACACACTCTCACAAGGAGTGGGGAATGTGGGACACACTCTCACAAGGAGTGGGGAGAATGTGGGACACACTCTCACAAGGAGTGGGGAAAATGTAGGACACACTCTCATAGCGAGTGGGGAATGTGGGACACACTCTCACAAGGAGTGGGGAGAATGTGGGACACACTCTCATAGGGAGTGGGGAATGTGGACACACTCTCATAGGGAGTGGGGAATGTGGGACACACTCTCACAAGGCGTGGGGAATGTGGGACACACTCTCATAGCGAGTGGGGAATGTGGGACACACTCTCACAAGGAGTGGGGAGAATGTGGGACACACTCTCATAGCGAGTGGGGAATGTGGGACACACTCTCACAAGGAGTGGGGAATGTGGGACACCCTCTCATAGCGAGTGGGGAATGTGGACACACTCTCACAAGGAGTGGGGAGAATGTGGGACACACTCTCACAAGGCGTGGGGAATGTGGGACACACTCTCACAAGGAGTGGGGAATGTGGACAAACTCTCACATGGAGTGGGGAGAATGTGGGACATACTCTCAAAAGGCGTGGGGAATGTGGGACACACACTCACAAGGAGTGGGGAATGTGTGACACACTCTCACAAGGAGTGGGGAATGTGGACACACTCTCATAGCGAGTGGGGAATGTGGGACACACTCTCACAAGGCGTGGGGAATGTGGGACACACTCTCATAGCGAGTGGGGAATGTGGGACACACTCTCACAAGGCGTGGGGAATGTGGGACACACTCTCATAGCGAGTGGGGAATGTGGGACACACTCTCACAAGGCGTGGGGAATGTGGGACACACTCTCATAGCGAGTGGGGAATGTGGGACACACTCTCACAAGGCGTGGGGAATGTGGGACACACTCTCATAGCGAGTGGGAAATGTGGACACACTCTCACAAGGCGTGGGGAATGTGGGACACACTCTCACAAGGAGTGGGGAATGTGGACACACTCCCACAAGGAGTGGGGAGAATGTGGGACACACTCTCACTAGGCGTGGGGAATGTGGGACACACTCTCACAAGGAGTGGGGAGAATGTGGGACACACTCTCACAAGGAGTGGGGAGAACGTGGGACACACTCTCACAAGGAGTGGGGAATGTGGGACACACTCTCACAAGGAGTGGGGAGAACGTGGGACACACTCTCACAAGGAGTGGGGAATGTGGGACACAGTCTCACAGGGAGTGGGGAATGTGGGACACACTCTCACAAGGAGTGGGGAGAATGTGGGACACACTCTCACAAGGAGTGGGGAATGTGGGACACACTCTCACAAGGAGTGGGGAGAATGTGGGACACACTCTCATAGCGAGTGGGGAATGTGGGACACACTCTCACAAGGAGTGGGGAATGTGGGACACACTCTCATAGCGAGTGGGGAATGTGGACACACTCTCACAAGGCGTGGGGAATGTGGGACACACTCTCACAAGGCGTGGGGAATGTGGGACACACTCTCACAAGGCGTGGGGAATGTGGACACACTCTCACAAGGAGTGGGGAGAATGTGGGACACACTCTCATAGCGAGTGGGGAATGTGGACACACTCTCACAAGGCGTGGGGAATGTGGGACACACTCTCACAAGGCGTGGGGAATGTGGGACACACTCTCATAAGGAGTGGGGAATGTGGGACACACTCTCACAAGGAGTGGGGAATGTGGGACACACTCTCATAGCGAGTGGGGAATGTGGGACACTCTCTCACAAGGAGTGGGGAATGTGGGACACACTCTCATAGCGAGTGGGGAATGTGGACACACTCTCACAAGGCGTGGGGAATGTGGGACACACTCTCACAAGGCGTGGGGAATGTGGGACACACTCTCACAAGGAGTGGGGAATGTGGGACACACTCTCACAAGGCGTGGGGAATGTGGGACACACTCTCACAAGGAGTGGGGAGAATGTGGGATACACTCTCATAGGGAGTGGGGAATGTGGGACACACTCTCACAAGGATTGGGGAATGTGGGACACACTCTCACAGGCAGTGGGGAATGTGGGACACACTCTCATAGCGTGTGGGGAATGTAGGACACACACTCACAAGGAGTGGGGAATGTGGACACACTCTCATAGGGAGTGGGGAATGTGGGACACACTCTCACAGGGAGTGGGGAATGTGGGACACACTCTCACAAGGAGTGGGGAATGTGGGACACACTCTCACAAGGAGTGGGGAATGTGGGACACACTCTCATAGCGAGTGGGGAATGTGGGACACACTCTCACAAGGATTGGGGAATGTGGGACACACTCTCATAGCGAGTGGGGAATGTGGGACACACTCTCACAAGGATTGGGGAATGTGGGACACACTCTCACAGGCAGTGGGGAATGTGGGACACACTCTCACAAGGAGTGGGGAATGTGGGACACACTCTCACAGGAAGTGGGGAATGTGGACACACTCTCACAAGGAGTGGGGAATGTGGGACATACTCTCACAAGGAGTGGGGAATGTGGGACACACTCTCACGAGTGGGGAATGTGGGACACACTCTCACAGGGAGTGGGGAATGTGGACACACTCTCACAAGGAGTGGGGAATGTGGGACACACTCTCACAAGGAGTGGGGAATGTGGGACACACTCTCACGAGTGGGGAATGTGGGACACACTCTCACAGGGAGTGGGGAATGTGGACACACTCTCACAAGGAGTGGGGAATGTGGGACACACTCTCACAAGGAGTGGGGAATGTGGGACATACTCTCACAAGGAGTGGGGAATGTGGGACACACTCTCACGAGTGGGGAATGTGGGACACACTCTCACAGGGAGTGGGGAATGTGGACACACTCTCACAAGGAGTGGGGAATGTGGGACACACTCTCACAAGGAGTGGGGAATGTGGGACAGACTCTCACAAGGAGTGGGGAATGTGGGACATACTCTCACAAGGGGCTGGATTATCCGCACTCCGACGCCGACTCGCTCCCACAGGGAGTGGTTAAGGTGAATAGTGTGGTTGTATTTAAGCGGAAGCTGGATAAAGACATGAGGGAGAGAGGAATAGAAGGATATGGCGATGGGGGTAGTTGACGGGTGTGGAAGGAGTCTCCAATGGAGCAGGAACGCCCGTACGGAGCAGATGGGCCGAAGGGCCTGTTTCTGTGTTCTATAACTCAAGAGGCCCAAGCTGCCGGTGTGGGCCTCCCTGGATATGGACACAGTCACACAAGCTCACTCTCACAGTGACGTGGTCCATTCCTGCTCTGCTTACTAACCTCCTCCTTGCGTTAATGAGGGGTCAGCCTGGGCTGACACAACCGCCGTTGTCGCCTCCCCCACCGCTGATGCTGGGAAATAAGCAAAACGTGTTTCTCCGCCCACCGAGTCTGTGGAGGGGCTCCCGCCATTACTGAACGGATTCTGGATCACTCCCTGTGGAGGAGGAGGAGGAGGCAGGTAATTGAGAGGCTGAGAGCTGACCCCAGACCCGACCCCTCCGTCACCCTGCCACCCCCACCCCTCCGTCACCCTGGCCCCCCACCCCCCCACCACCCTGGCCCCCTCCCACCCCTCCGTCACCCTGGCGCCCCCCCCACACCTCCGTCGCTCTGGCCCCCCCACCCCCCCGTCACCCTGCCCCACCCCCCACCCCTCCGTCCCCCTGCCCCCATCAACCCCTACATCACGCTGGCCCCCCCCCCACCCCGGCCCCCCCCTCACCCTGGCCCCCCACCCCTCCGTTACCCTGGGCCCCCCCACCCCTCCGTCACCCTGGGCCCCACCACCCCTCCGTCACCTCGGCCCCCGCACCCCTCCGTCACCACGTCCCCCCCACCCCTCCGTCACCCTGCCCCCCCCCGCACCCCTCCATCACTCTGGCCCCTACCACCCCGCCGTCACCCTGGCGCCCCCCCCACCCCTCCGTCACTCTGGCCCCCCCACCCCCCCGTCACCCTGCCCCACCCCCCACCCCTCCGTCCCCCTGCCCCCATCCACCCCTCCATCACGCTGGCCCCCCCCCACCCCTCCGCCACCCTGGCCCCCCCCTCACCCTGGCCCCCCCCTCACCCTGGCCCCCCCACCCCTCCGTTACCCTGGGCCCCCCCACCCCTCCGTCACCCTGGGCCCCCCCCACCCCTCCGTCACCCTGGGCCCCACCACCCCTCCGTCACCCCGGCCCCCGCACCCCTCCGTCACCCCGTCCCCCCCACCCCTCCGTGACCCTGGCCCCCCCCACCCCTCCGTCACCCTGCTCCCCCCCCCCGCACCCCTCCATCACTCTGGCCCCTACCACCCCGCCGTCACCCTGCCCCCCCCCCCCAACCTTCCGTCACTTTGGCCCCCCCACCCCTCCGTCACCCTGTCCCCCACCCCTCTGTCATGTTGGCCCCCCCCACCCCTCCGTCACCCTGGGCCCCACCACCCCTCCGTCACCCCGGCCCCCGCACCCCTCCGTCACCCCGTCCCCCCCACCCCTCCGTGACCCTGGCCCCCCCCACCCCTCCGTCACCCTGCCCCCCCCCCCCGCACCCCTCCATCACTCTGGCCCCTACCACCCCGCCGTCACCCTGCCCCCCCCCCCAACCTTCCGTCACTTTGGCCCCCCCACCCCTCCGTCACCCTGTCCCCCACCCCTCTGTCATGTTGGCCCCCCACCCCTCTGTCACCCTGGACTCCCCGCCCTCAGTTACCCTGGCCCCCCCCCACCCCTCAGTCACCCTGGCCCCCACCGCCCCTCAGTTACCCTGGCCCCTACCCCTCTGTCACCGTGGACCCCCTGCCCCTCAGTTACCCTGGACCCCCCCGCCGCTCAGTTGCACTGGCCCAACCACACCTCTGTCATGCTGGCCCTCCCACCACTCTGTTACCCTGGCCACCCCACCCCTCCGTCACTCTGGCCCCCGATTCGTCCGACACCCTGGCCCCTAACCCCTCAGTTACCCTGGACCACCCGCACCTCAGTTACTCTAGACCCCACCGCCCCTCAGTTAACCTGGCCCGCCCCCACCCCTCAGTCACCCTGGCCCCCACCGCCCCTCAGTTACCCTGGCCCCTACCCCTCCGTCACCCTGAACCCCCGCCCCTCAGTTACCCTGGTCCCCCACCCCTCCGTCGCCCTGGCCCCCCCACCCCTCAGTTACACTCAACCTCTGTCCCCTGACCTTTCCAACCCCCTCACCCCAAACTCACCAGATCCTGACAGCTCCATTACTTTGTACCAGACCTCGAATGGAGCCTCACTCCATCCTTTACACCATCCTGACCCCCCATTTTTACATCATCCTGACCTCCCACCTTTACATCATCCTGACCCACCACCTTTACATCATCCTGACCTCCGACCTTTACATCATCCTGACCCCCCACCTTTCCATCATCCTGACCTCCCACCTCTCCATCATCCTGACCCCCGACCTTTCCATCATCCTGACCTCCCACCTTTACATCATCCTGACCCCCGACCTTTCCATCATCCTGACCCCCCACCTTTACATCATCCTGACCCCCCACCTTTACATCATCCTGACCCCCGACATTTCCATCATCCTGACCCCCCACTTTTACACCATCCTGACCCCCGACCTTTCCATCATCCTGACCCCACGACATTTCCATCATCCTGACCCCCCACCTTTACATCATCCTGACCCCCCACCTCTCCATCATTCTGACCCCCCACCTCTCCATCATCCTGACCCCCGACCTTTCCATCATCCTGACCCCCGACCTTTCCATCATCCTGACCCCCCACCTTTACATCATCCTGACCCCCCACCTCTCCATCCTGACCTCCCATCTTTACATCATCCTGACCTCCCACCTTTACACCATCCTGACCCCCCACCTTTACACCATCCTGAGCCCCCACCTCTCCGTCATCCTGACCTCCCACCGTTACATCATCCTGACCTCCCACCTTTACATCATCCTGACCTCCCACCTTTACACCATCCTGACCCCCCACCTTTACATCATCCTGACCCCCCACCTTAACATCATCCTGACCTCCCACCTTTACTTCATCCTGACCTCCCACCTTTACATCATCCTGACCTCCCACCTTTACATCATCCTGACCTCCCACCTTTTCATCATCCTGACCTCCCACCTTTACACCATCCTGACCCCCCACCTTTACATCATCCTGACCCCCCACCTTTACATCATCCTGACCTCCCACCTTTACACCATCCTGACCCCCCACCGCTCCATCACCCTGACCCCCCACCTCTCCATCATCCTGATCCTCCACCACTCCATCATTCTGACCTCCCACCTTTACATCATCCTGACCCCCCACCTTTACACCATCCTGACCTCCCACCTTTACATCATCCTGACCCCCCACCATAACATCCTGACCCCCCACCATAACATCTTGACCCCCCACCTTTACATCATCCTGACCCCCCACCTTTACACAATCCTGGCCTCCCAACTTTACATCATCCTGACCTCCCACCTTTACATCATCCTGACCTCCCACCTTGACATCATCCTGACACCCCACCTTTACATCATCCTGACCCCCCACCTCTTGATCATCCTGACCTCCCACCTTTCCATCATCCTGACCTCCCACCTTTACACCATCCTGACCTCCCACCTTTACATCATCCTGACCCCCCACCTTTACATCATCCTGACCTCCCACCTTTACATCATCCTGACCTCCCACCTTTACACCATCCTGACCCCCCACCTCTCCATCATCCTGACCCCCCACCTCTCCATCATCCTGACATCCCACCTTTACACCATCCTGACCTCCCACCTTTCCATCATCCTGACCTCACACATTTACACCATCCTGACCCCCCACCTTTACATCATCCTGACCCCCCACCTTTACATCATCCTGACCTCCCACCTTTACACCATCCTGACCCCCCACCTTTTCATCATCCTGACCCCCCACCTTTACATCATCCTGACCTCCCACCTTTACATCATCCTGACCTCCCACCTTTACATCATCCTGACCTCCCACCTTTACATCATCCTGACCTTCCACCTTTACACCATCCTGACCCCCCACCTTTACTTCATCCTGACCTCCCACCTTTACATCATCCTGACCTCCCACCTTTACATCATCCTGACCTCCCACCTTTACATCATCCTGACCTCCCACCTTTACACCATCCTGAGCCCCCACCTTTACTTCATCCTGAACTCCCACCTTTACATCATCCTGACCTCCCACCTTTACATCATCCTGACCTCCCATCTTTACATCATCCTGACCCCCCACCTTTACATCATCCTGAGCTCCCACCTTTACATCATCCTGACCTCCCACCTTTACACCATCCTGACCCCCCACCTCTCCATCGTCCTGACCCCCCACCTCTCCATCATCCTGACCCTCCACCTCTCCATCATCCTGACTTCCCACCTTTACATCATCCTGACCTCCTACCTTTACATCATCCTGACCTCCCACCTTTACATCATCTTGACCCCCCACCTTTACATCACCCTGACCTCCTACCTTTACATCACCCTGACCCCCCACCATAACATCCTGACCCCCCACCTTTACATCATCCTGACCCCCCACCTTTACACAATCCTGCCCCTCCACATTTACATCATCCTGACGCCCCACCTTTGCATCATCCTGACCTCCCACCTTTACATCATCCTGACCTCCCACCTCAACATCATCCTGACCCCCACCTTTACACCATCCTGACCTCCCACCTTTACATCATCCTGCCCCCCCACCTTTACATCATCCTGACCTCCCACCTTTACATCATCCTGACCTCCAACCTTTACATCATCCTGACCTCCCACCTTTACATCATCCTGACCTCCCACCTTTACTTCATTCTGACCTCCCACCTTTACACCATCCTGACCCCCCACCTCTCCATCATCCTGACCCCCCACCTCTCCATCATCCTGACCCTCCACTTCACCATCATCATGACCCCCCACCTTTACATCATCCTGACCTCCCACCTTTACATCATCCTGACTTCCCACCTTTACATCATCCTGACCCCTGACCATTACATCATCCTGACCTCCCACCTTTACATCATCCTGACCTCCCACCTTTCCATCATCCTGACCTCCCACCTTTACATCATCCTGACCTCCCACCTGTACATCATCCTGACCCCCAACCTTTGCATCATCCTGACCTCCCACCTTTACATCATCCTGACCTCCCACCTTTACATCATCCTGACATCCCACCTTTACATCATCCTGACCTTTCACCTTTACATCATACTGACCTCCCACCTTTACACCATCCTGACCCCCAACTCTCCATCATCTTGACCCCGCACCTTTACATCATCCTGACCTCCCACCTTTACATCATCCTGACCCCCCACCTTTACATCATCCTGATCCCCCACCTTTACATCATCCTGACCCCCCACCTCTCCATCATCCTGACCCCCCACCTTTACACCATCCTGACCTACCACCTTTACATCATCCTGACCTCCCACCTTTACACCATCCTGACCTCCCACCTTTACATCATCCTGACCTCCCACCATTACACCATCCTGACCTGCCACCTTTACACCATCCTGACCTCCCACCTCTCCATCATCCTGACCCCCCACCTCTCCATCATCCTGACCTCCAACCTTTACATCATCCTGACCCCCCACCTTTACATCCTGACCCCCCACCTTTCCATCATCCTGACCCCGCACCTTTACATGATCCTGACCCCCCACCTTTACACCATCCTGACCCCCCACCTCTCCATCATCCTGACCCCCCACCTTTACATCATCCTGACCTCCCACCTTTACATCATCCTGACCACCCACCTTTACATCATCCTGTCACCCCACCTTTACATCATCCTGACCTGCCACCTTTACATCATCCTGACCTCCCACCTTTACATCATCCTGACCCCCCACCTTTACACCATCCTGACACCCCCACCTCTCCATCATCCTGACCCCCCACCAGTCCATCATCCTGATCTACCACCTTTACACTATCCAGACCTCCCACCTTTACATCATCCTGACCCCCCACATCTCCATCATCCTGACCTCCCACCTTTACATCCTGACCCCCCACCTTTACATCATCCTGACCCCCCCACCTTTACATCCTGACCCCCCACCTCTCCATCATCCTGACCTCCCACCTTTACATCATCCTGACCTCCCACCTTTACATCCTGACCCCCCCACATTTACACCATCCTGACCCTCCACCTTTCCATCATCCTGACCCCCCACCTTTATATCATCCTAACCTCCCACCTTTACACCATCCTGACCTCCCACCTTTACATCACCCTGACCCCCCACCTTTCCATCATCCTGATCCCCGACCTTTCCATCATCCTGACCCCCCACCTCTCCATCATCCTGACCCACCCACCTCTCCATCATCCTGACCCTTCACCTCTCCATCATCCTGACCTCCCACCTTTACATCATCCTGACCCCCCACCTTTACACCATCCTGACTTCCCACCTTTACATCATCCTGACCCCCCACCATAACATCCTGAACCTCCACCTTTACATCATCCTGACCTCCCACCTTTACACCATCCTGGCCTCCCACCTTTACATCATCCTGACCTCCCACCTTTACATCATCCTGACCTCCCACCTTTACATCATCCTGACCCCCCACCATAACATCATCCTGACCTCCAACCTTTACATCATCATGACCTCCCACCTTTACACCATCCTGATCCCCCACCTCTCCATCATCCTGACCTCCCACCTTTACACCATCCTGACCCCCCACCTTTACACCATCCTGACCCCCCACCTTTACACCATCCTGACCCCCCACCTCTCCATCATCCTGACCCTCCACCTCTCCATCATCCTGACTTCCCACCGTTACATCATCCTGACCTCCTACCTTTACATCATCCTGACCGCGCACCTTTACATCATCCTGACCTCCCACCTTTACATCATCCTGACCTCCTACCTTTACATCATCCTGACCCCCCACCATAACATCCTGACCCCCCACCTTTACATCATCCTGACCCCCCACCTTAACACCATCCTGACCCCCCACCTTTACATCATCCTGACCCCCCCACCGTTGCATCATCCTGACCTCCCACCTTTACATCATCCTGACCTCCCACCTTTACATCCTGACCCCCCACCTTTACACCATCCTGACCCTCCACCTTTCCATCATCCTGACCCCCCACCTTTCCATCATCCTGACCCCCCACCTTTACATCATCCTGACCCCCCACCTTTACATCATCCTAACCTCCCACCTTTAAACCATCCTGACCTCCCACCTTTACATCACCCTGACCCCCCACCTTTCCATCATCCTGATGCCCGACCTTTCCATCATCCTGACCCCCCACCTTTACACCATCCTGACCCTCCACCTCTCCATCATCCTGACCCCCCCACCTCTCCATCATCCTGACCCTTCACCTCTCCATCATCCTGACCTCCCACCTTTACATCATCCTGACCCCCCACCTTTACACCATCCTGACTTCCCACCTTTACATCATCCTGACCCCCCACCATAACATCCTGACCCTCCACCTTTACATCATCCTGACCCCCCACCTTTACACAATCCTGGCCTCCCACCTTTACATCATCCTGACCTCCCACCTTTGCATCATCCTGACCCCCCACCTTTACATCATCCTGACCCCCCACCATAACATCATCCTGACCTCCCACCTTTACACAATCCTGGCCTCCCACCTTTACACCATCCTGATCTCCCACCTTTACATCATCCTGACCTCCCACCTTTACATCATCCTGACCCCCCACCTTTACATCATCCTGACCTCCCACCTTTACATCATCCTGACCTCCCACCTTTACACCATCCTGACCCCCCACCTCTCCATCACCCTGACCCTCCACCTCTCCATCATCCTGACCCCCCACCTTTACATCATCCTGACCTCCCACCTTTACATCATCCTGACCTCCCACCTTTACATCATCCTGACCTCCCACCTTTACTCCATCCTGACCCCCCACCTTTACTTCATCCTGACCTCCCACCTTTACATCATCCTGACCTCCCACCTTTACATCATCCTGACCTCCCACCTTGACACAATCCTGGCCTCCCACCTTTACATCATCCTGACCTCCCACCTTTACACCATCCTGACCTCCCACCTTTACATCATCCTGACCCCCCACCTTTACATCATCCTGACCTCCCACCATAACATCATCCTGACCTCCCACCTTTCCATCATCCTGACCTCCCACCTTTACACCATCCTGATCTCCCACCTTTACATCATCCTGACCCACCACCTTTACACCTTCCTGACCCCCCACCTTTACATCATCCTGACCCACCACTTTTACATCATCCTGACCTCCCACCTTTACATCATCCTGACCTCCCACCTTTACATGATCCTGACCTCCCACCATTACATCATCCTGACCTCCCACCTTTACATCATCCTGACACCCCACCTTTACATCATCCTGAGCTCCCACCTTTACATCATCCTGACCCCCCACCTCTCCATCATCCTGACCCCCCACCTCTCCATCATCCTGACCCTCCACCTCTCCATCATCCTGACTTCCCACCTTTACATCATCCTGACCTCCTACCTTTACATCATCCTGACCTTGCACCTTTATATCATCCTGACCTCCCACCTTTACATCATCCTGACCCCCCACCTTTACATCATCCTGAGCTCCCACCTTTACATCATCCTGACCTCCCACCTTTACACCATCCTGACCCCCCACCTTTACACCATCCTGACCCCCCACCTCTCCATCATCCTGACCCCCCACCTTTACATCATCCTGACCTTGCACCTTTATATCATCCTGACCTCTCACCTTTACATCATCCTGAGCCCCCACCTTTACATCATCCTGAGCTCCCACCTTTACATCATCCTGACCTCCCACCTTTACACCATCCTGACCCCCCACCTTTACACCATCCTGACCCCCCACCTCTCCATCATCCTGACCCCCCACCTCTCCATCATCCTGACCCTCCACCTCGCCATCATCCTGACTTCCCACCTTTACATCATCCTGACCTCCTACCTTTATATCATCCTGACCCCCCACCTTTACATCATCCTGACCTCCTACCTTTACATCATCCTGACCCCCCACCATAACATCCTGACCCCCACCTTTACATCATCCTGACCCCCCAACTTTACACCATCCTGACCCCCCAACTTTACATCATCCTGACCCACCACCTTTGCATCATCCTGACCTCCCACCTTTACACCATCCTGACCTCCCACCTTTACACCATCCTGACCTCCCACCTTTACATCATCCTGACCCCTCACCTTTACTTCATCCTGACCTGCCACCTTTACATCATCCTGGCCTCCCACCTAACACCATCCTGACCCCCCACCTCTCCATCATCCTGACCTCCCACCTTTACACCATTCTGACCCCCGACCTTTACATCATCCTGACCTCCCACCTTTACATCATCCTGACCGCCCACCTTTACATCATCCTGACCTCCCACCTTTACATCATCCTGACCTCCCACCTTTACACCATCCTGACCTCCCACCTTTACACCATCCTGACCCCCCACCTTTTCACCATCCTGACCGCCCACCTTTACATCATCCTGACCTTCCACCTTCACATCATCCTGACCTCCCACCTTTACACCATCCTGACCCCCCACCTTTACTTCATCCTGACCTCCCGCCTTTACATCATCCTGACCTCCCACCTTTACACCATCCTGACCCCCCACCTTTACTCCTTCCTGACCTCCCACCTCTCCATCATCCTGACCTCCCACCTTTACATCATCCGGACCCCCCCACCTTTGCATCATCCTGAGCTCCCACCTTTACATCATCCTGACCTCCCACCTTTACACCATCCTGACCCCCCATCTCTCCATCATCCTGACCCACCACCTCTCCATCATCCTGAACCCCCACCTCTCCATCATCCTGACCCTCCACCACTCCATCATCCTGACTTCCCACCTTTTCTTCATCCTGACCCCCCACCTTTACATCATCCTGACCTCCCACCTTTACATCATCCTGACCTCCCACCTTTATATCATCCTGACCTCCCACCTTTACACCATCCTGACCCCCCCACCTTTACACCATCCTGACCCCCCCACCTTTACTTCATCCTGACCTCCCACCTTTACATCTTCCTGACCTCCCACCTTTACATCATCCTGACCTCCCACCTTTACATCATCCTGACCTCCCACCTTTACATCATCCTGACCTCCCACCTTTACATCATCCTGACCTCCCACCTTTACACCATCCTGACCCCCCACCTTTACTTCATCCTGACCCCCCACCTTTACATCATCCTGACCTCCCACCTTTACATCATCCTGACCCCCCACCTTTACATCATCCTGACCCCCCACCTTTGCATCATCCTGAGCTCCCACCTTTACATCATCCTGACCTCCCACCTTTACACCATCCTGACCCCCCACCTCTCCATCATCCTGACCCCCCACCTCTCCATCATCCTGACCCTCCACCTCTCCATCATCCTGACTTTCCACCTTTACATCATCCTGACCTCCTACCTTTACATCATCCTGACCTCCCACCTTTACATCATTCTGACCCCCCACCTTTACATCATCCTGAGCTCCCACCTTTACATCATCCTGACCTCTCACCTTTACACCATCCTGACCCCCCACCTCTCCATCACCCTGACCCCCCACCTTTACATCATCCTGACTTCCCATCTTTACATCATCCTAACCTCCCACCTTTACATCATCCTGTCCTCCCACGTTTACATCATCCTGACCTCCCACCTTTACACCATCCTGACCCCCCCACCTTTACTTCATCCTGACCTCTCACCTTAACTCATCCTGACCTCGCACCTTTACATCATCCTGACCTCCCACCTTGACATCATCTTGACCCCCCACCTTTACATCATCCTGACCTCCCACCTTTACATCATCCTGACCCCCCACCATAACATCCTGACCCCCCACCTTGACATCATCCTGACCCCCCACCTTTACATCATCCTTACTTCCCACCTTTACATCAGCCTGACCCCCCACCTTTACTTCATCCTGACCTCCCACCTTTACATCATCCTGACCTCCCACCTTTCCATCATCCTGAGCTCCCACCTTTACATCATCCTGACCTCCCACCTTTACATCATCCTGACCTCCCACCTTTCCATCATCCTGACCTCCCACCTTTACATCATCCTGACCTCCCACCTTTACATCATCCTTACCTCCCACCTTTACATCATCCTGACCTCCCACCTTTACCCCAACCTGACCCCCCACCTTTACTTCATTCTGACCTCCCACCTTTACATCATCCTGACCTCCCACCTTTACACCATCCTGACCCCCCACCTCTCCATCATCCAGACCCCCCACCTCTCCATCATCCTGACCCCCCACCTTTACACCATCCTGACCTCCCACCTTTACATCATCCTGACCTCCCACCTTTACATCATCCTGACCTCCCACCTTTACATCATCCTGACCTCCCACCTTTACATCATCCTGACCTCCCACCTTTACACCATCCTGACCCCCCACCTTTACTTCATCCTGACCCCCCACCTTTACATCATCCTGACCTCCCACCTTTACATCATCCTGACCCCCCACCTTTACATCATCCTGACCCCCCACCTTTACATCATCCTGAGCTCCCACCTTTACATCATCCTGACCTCCAACCTTTACACCATCCTGACCCCCCACCTCTCCATCATCCTGACCCCCCACCTCTCCATCATCCTGACCCTCCACCTCTCCATCATCCTGACTTTCCACCTTGACATCATCCTGACCTCCTACCTTTACATCATCCTGACCTCCCACCTTTACATCATTCTGACCCCCCACCTTTACATCATACTGAGCTCCCACCTTTACATCATCCTGACCTCTCACCTTTACACCATCCTGACCCCCCACCTCTCCATCACCCTGACCCCCCACCTTTACATCATCCTGACTTCCCATCTTTACATCATCCTAACCTCCCACCTTTACATCATCCTGACCTCCCACGTTTACATCATCCTGACCTCCCACCTTTACACCATCCTGACCCCCCCACCTTTACTTCATCCTGACCTCTCACCTTTACTCATCCTGAACTCGCACCTTTACATGATCCTGACCTCCCACCTTGACATCATCTTGACCCCCCACCTTTACATCATCCTGACCTCCCACCTTTACATCATCCTGACCCCCCACCATAACATCCTGACCCCCCACCTTGACATCATCCTGACCCCCCACCTTTACATCATCCTTACTTCCCACCTTTACATCAGCCTGACCCCCCACCTTTACTTCATCCTGACCTCCCACCTTTACATCATCCTGACCTCCCACCTTTCCATCATCCTGACCTCCCACCTTTACATCATCCTGACCTCCCACCTTTACATCATCCTGACCTCCCACCTTTACATCATCCTGACCTCCCACCTTTACCCCAACCTGACCCCCCACCTTTACTTCATTCTGACCTCCCACCTTTACATCATCCTGACCTCCCACCTTTACACCATCCTGACCCCCCACCTCTCCATCATCCTGACCCCCCACCTCTCCATCATCCTGACCCCCCACCTTTACACCATCCTGACCTCCCACCTTTACATCATCCTGACCTCCTACCTTTACATCATCCTGACCCCCCACCATAACATCCTGACCCCCCCAACTTTACATCATCCTGACCTCCCACCTTTACATCATCCTGACCCCCACCTTAACATCATCCTGACCTCCCACCTTTCCATCATCCTGACCTCCCACCTTTCCAACATCCTGACCTCCCACCTTTACATCATCCTGACCTCCCACCTTTACATCATCCTGACCCCCCACCTATACACCATCCTGACCCCCCACCTTCGCATCATCCTGACCTCCCACCTTTACATCATCCTGACCTCACAACTTTACATCATCCTGACCTCCCACCTTTACATCATCCTGACCCCCCACCTATACACCATCCTGACCCCCCACCTTCGCATCATCCTGACCTCCCACCTTTACATCATCCTGACCTCACAACTTTACATCATCCTGACCTCCCACCTTTACATCATCCTGACCCCCACCTTTACACCATCCTGACCTCCCACTTTTACATCATCCTGACCTCACAACTTTACATCATCCTGACTTCCCACCTTTACATCATCCTGACCCCCCACCTTTACATCATCCTGACCTCCCACCTTTACATCATCCTGACCTCCCACCTTTACATCATCCTGACCTCCCACCTTTACATCATCCTGTCCCCCCACCTTTACATCATCCTGACCTCCCACCTTTACATCATCCTGACCTCCCACCTTTACATCATCCTGACCTCCCACCTTTACATCATCCTGACCCCCCACCTTTACACCATCCTGATTCCCCACCTCTCCATCATCCTGACCCCCCACCAGTCCATCATCCTGATCTCCCACCTTTACACCATCCAGACCTCCCACCTTTACATCCTGACCCCGCACCTTTACACCATCCTGACCCCCCACCTTTACATCCTGACCCCCCACCTCTCCATCATCCTGACCTCCCACCTTTACATCATCCTGACCTCCCAGCTTTACATCCTGACCCCTCACCTTTACACCATCCTGACCCTCCACCTTTCAATCATCCTGACCCCCCACCTTTCCATCATCCTGACCTCCCACCTTTACATCATCCTGACCTCCCACCTTTACATCATCCTGACCTCGCACCTTTCCATCAACCTGACCTCCCACCTTTCCATCATCCTGACCTCCCACCTTTCCATCATCCTGACCTCCCACCTTTACATCAACCTGACCTCCCACCATTACATCAACCTGACCCCCCAGCTTTCCATCATCCTGATCCCCGACCTTTCCATCATCCTGACCCCCCACCTTTACATCATCCTGACCTCCCACCTTTACATCATCCTGACTTCCCACCTTTACATCATCCTGACCTCCTACCTTTACATCATCCTGACCTCCTACCTTTACATCATCCTGACCTCGCACCTTTACATCATCCTGACCTCCCACCTTTACATCATCTTGACCCCCCACCTTTACATCATCCTGACCTCCTACCTTTACATCATCCTGACCCCCCTCCATAACATCCTGACCCCCCACCTTTACATCATCCTGACCCCCCACCTTTACACCATCCTGACCCCCCACCTTTACATCATCCTGACCCCCCACCGTTGCATCATCCTGACCTCCCACCTTTACACCATCCTGACCCCCATCTATACACCATCCTGACCTCCCACCTTTACACCATCCTGACCCCCCACCTTTACTTCATCCTGTCCTCCCGCCTTTACATCATCCTGACCTCCCACCTTTACACCATCCTGACCCCCCACCTTTACACCTTCCTGACCTCCCACCTCTCCATCATCCTGACCTCCCACCTTTACATCATGCTGACCTCCCACCTTTACATCATCCGGACCCCCCCACCTTTACATCATCCTGAGCTCCCACCTTTACATCATTCTGACCTCCCACCTTTACACCATCCCGACCCCCCATCTCTCCATCATCCTGACCCACCACCTCTCCATCATCCTGACCCCCCACCTCTCCATCATCCTGACCCTCCACCACTCCATCATCCTGACCTCCCACCTTTCCATCATCCTGACCTCCCACCTTTACATCATCCTGACCTCCCACCTTTACATCATCCTGACCCCCCACCTTTACATCATCCTGACCTCCCACCTTTACATCATCCAGACCCCAACCTATCCATCATCCTGACCCCCCACGTTTACATCATCCTGACCTCCCACCTTTCCATCATCCTGACCCCCCACCTTTACATCATCCTGACCCCCACCTCTCCATCATCCTGACCCCCCACCTTTACACCATCCTGACCTCCCACCTTTACACCATCCTGACCTCCCACCTTTACACCATCCTGACCTCCCACCTTTACAACATCCTGACCTCCCACCTTTACATCATCCTGACCTCCCACCTTTACACCATCCTGACCTTCCACCTTTACATCATCCTGATCTCCCACCTTTACACCATCCTGACATCCCACCTTTACACCATCCTGACCTCCCACCTCTCCATCATCCTGACCCCCCACCTCTCCATCATCCTGACCTCCCACCTTTACATCATCCTGACCCCCCCCTTTACATCCTGACCCCCCACCTTTCCATCATCCTGACCCCTCCCCTTTACATGATCCTGACCCCCCACCTTTACACCATCCTGACCCCCCACCTCTCCATCATCCTGACCCCCCACCTTTACATCATCCTGACCTCCCACCTTTACATCATCCTGACCTCCCACCTTTACATCATCCTGTCCCCCCACCTTTACATCATCCTGACCTCCCACCTTTACATCATCCTGACCTCCCACCTTTACATCATCCTGACCTCCCACCTTTACATCATCCTGACCCCCCACCTTTACACCATCCTGATTCCCCACCTCTCCATCATCCTGACCCCCCACCAGTCCATCATCCTGATCTCCCACCTTTACACCATCCAGACCTCCCACCTTTACATCATCCTGACCCCCCACCTCTCCATCATCCTGACCTCCCACCTTTCCATCATCCTGACCTCCCACCTTTACATTAACCTGACCTCCCACCATTACATCAACCTGACCCCCCAGCTTTCCATCATCCTGATCCCCGACCTTTCCATCATCCTGACCCCCCACCTTTACATCATCCTGACCTCCCACCTTTACATCATCCTGACTTCCCACCTTTACATCATCCTGACCTCCTACCTTTACATCATCCTGACCTCGCACCTTTACATCATCCTGACCTCCCACCTTTACATCATCTTGACCCCCCACCTTTACATCATCCTGACCTCCTACCTTTACATCATCCTGACCCCCCACCATAACAACCTGACCCCCCACCTTTACATCATCCTGACCCCCCACCTTTACACCATCCTGACCCCCCACCTTTACATCATCCTGACCCCCCACCGTTGCATCATCCTGACCTCCCACCTTTACACCATCCTGACCCCCATCTATACACCATCCTGACCTCCCACCTTTACACCATCCTGACCCCCCACCTTTACTTCATCCTGTCCTCCCGCCTTTACATCATCCTGACCTCCCACCTTTACACCATCCTGACCCCCCACCTTTACACCTTCCTGACCTCCCACCTCTCCATCATCCTGACCTCCCACCTTTACATCATGCTGACCTCCCACCTTTACATCATCCGGACCCCCCCACCTTTACATCATCCTGAGCTCCCACCTTTACATCATTCTGACCTCCCACCTTTACACCATCCTGAGCCCCCATCTCTCCATCATCCTGACCCACCACCTCTCCATCATCCTGACCCCCCACCTCTCCATCATCCTGACCCTCCACCACTCCATCATCCTGACTTCCCACCTTTACATCATCCTGACCCCCCACCTTTACATCATCCTGACCTCCCACCTTTACACCATCCTGACCCCCCCACCTTTACTTCATCCTGACCTCCCACCTTTACATCATCCTGACCTCCCACCTTTACATCATCCTGACCTCCCACCTTCACATCATCCTGACCTCCCACCTTCACATCATCCTGACCTCCCACCTTTACATCATCCTGACCTCCCACCTTTACATCATCCTGACCTCCCACCTTTACACCATCCTGACCCCCCACCTTTACTTCATCCTGACCTCCCACCTTTACATCATCCTGACCTCCCACCTTTACATCATCCTGACCCCCCACCTTTACACCATCCTGACCCCCCACCTCTCCATCATCCTGACCCTCCACCTCTCCATCATCCTGACTTTCCACCTTTACATCATCCTGACCTCCTACCTTTACATCATCCTGACCTCCCACCTTTACATCATCCTGAGCTCCCACCTTTACATCATCCTGACCTCTCACCTTTACACCATCCTGACCCCCCACCTCTCCATCACCCTGACCCCCCACCTTTACATCATCCTGACTTCCCATCTTTACATCATCCTGACCTTTCACCTTTACATCATCCTAACCTCCCACCTTTACATCATCCTGACCTCCCACGTTTACATCATCCTGACCTCCCACCTTTACACCATCCTGACCCCCCACCTTTACTCATCCTGACCTCGCACCTTTACATCATCCTGACCTCCCACCTTGACATCATCTTGACCCCCTACCTTTACATCATCCTGACCTCCCACCTTTACATCATCCTGACCCCCCACCATAACATCCTGACCCCCCACCTTGACATCATCCTGACCCCCCACCTTTACTTCATCCTGACCTCCCACCTTTACATCATCCTGACCTCCCACCTTTACATCATCCTGACCTCGCACCTTTCCATCAACCTGACCTCCCACCTTTCCATCATCCTGACCTCCCACCTTTCCATCATCCTGACCTCCCACCTTTACATTAACCTGACCTCCCACCATTACATCAACCTGACCCCCCAGCTTTCCATCAACCTGATCCCCGACCTTTCCATCATCCTGATCTCCCACCTTTACACCATGCAGACCTCCCACCTTTACATCCTGACCCCGCACCTTTACACCATCCTGACCCCCCACCTTTACATCCTGACCCCCCACCTCTCCATCATCCTGACCTCCCACCTTTACATCATCCTGACCTCCCAGCTTTACATCCTGACCCCTCACCTTTACACCATCCTGACCCTCCACCTTTCCATCATCCTGATCCCCCACCTTTCCATCATCCTGACCTCCCACCTTTACATCATCCTGACCTCCCACCTTTACATCATCCTGACCTCGCACCTTTCCATCAACCTGACCTCCCACCTTTCCATCATCCTGACCTCCCACCTTTCCATCATCCTGACCTCCCACCTTTACATTAACCTGACCTCCCACCATTACATCAACCTGACCCCCCAGCTTTCCATCATCCTGATCCCCGACCTTTCCATCATCCTGACCCCCCACCTTTACATCATCCTGACCCCCCACCTTTACATCATCCTGACCTCCTACCTTTACATCATCCTGACCTCGCACCTTTACATCATCCTGACCTCCCACCTTTACATCATCTTGACCCCCCACCTTTACATCATCCTGACCTCCTACCTTTACATCATCCTGACCCCCCACCATAACATCCTGATCCCCCACCTTTACATCATCCTGACCCCCCACCTTTACACCATCCTGACCCCCCACCTTTACATCATCCTGACCCCCCACCGTTGCATCATCCTGACCTCCCACCTTTACACCATCCTGACCCCCATCTATACACCATCCTGACCTCCCACCTTTACACCATCCTGACCCCCCACCTTTACTTCATCCTGTCCTCCCGCCTTTACATCATCCTGACCTCCCACCTTTACACCATCCTGACCCCCCACCTTTACACCTTCCTGACCTCCCACCTCTCCATCATCCTGACCTCCCACCTTTACATCATGCTGACCTCCCACCTTTACATCATCCGGACCCCCCCACCTTTACATCATCCTGAGCTTCCACCTTTACATCATTCTGACCTCCCACCTTTACACCATCCTGACCCCCCATCTCTCCATCATCCTGACCCACCACCTCTCCATCATCCTGACCCCCCACCTCTCCATCATCCTGACCCTCCACCACTCCATCATCCTGACTTCCCACCTTTACATCATCCTGACCCCCCACCTTTACATCATCCTGACCTCCCACCTTTACACCATCCTGACCCCCCCACCTTTACTTCATCCTGACCTCCCACCTTTACATCATCCTGACCTCCCACCTTTACATCATCCTGACCTCCCACCTTCACATCATCCTGACCTCCCACCTTCACATCATCCTGACCTCCCACCTTTACATCATCCTGACCTCCCACCTTTACATCATCCTGACCTCCCACCATTACACCATCCTGACCCCCCACCTTTACTTCATCCTGACCTCCCACCTTTACATCATCCTGACCTCCCACCTTTACATCATCCTGACCCCCACCTTTACACCATCCTGACCCCCCACCTTTACATCATCCTGAGCTCCCACCTTTACATCATCCTGACCTCCCACCTTTACACCATCCTGACCCCCCACCTCTCCATCATCCTGACCCCCCACCTCTCCATCATCCTGACCCTCCACCTCTCCATCATCCTGACTTTCCACCTTTACATCATCCTGACCTCCTACCTTTACATCATCCTGACCTCCCACCTTTACATCATTCTGACCCCCCACCTTTACATCATCCTGAGCTCCCACCTTTACATCATCCTGACCTCTCACCTTTACACCATCCTGACCCCCCACCTCTCCATCACCCTGACCCCCCACCTTTACATCATCCTGACTTCCCATCTTTACATCATCCTAACCTCCCACCTTTACATCATCCTGACCTCCCACGTTTACATCATCCTGACCTCCCACCTTTACACCATCCTGACCCCCCACCTTTACTCATCCTGACCTCGCACCTTTACATCATCCTGACCTCCCACCTTGACATCATCTTGACCCCCCACCTTTACATCATCCTGACCTCCCACCTTTACATCATCCTGACCCCCCACCATAACATCCTGACCCCCCACCTTGACATCATCCTGACCCCCCACCTTTACATCATCCTTACTTCCCACCTTTACATCATCCTGACCCCCCACCTTTACTTCATCCTGACCTCCCACCTTTACATCATCCTGACCTCCCACCTTTACATTATCCTGACCTCCCACCTTTACATCATCCTGACCTCCCACCTTTACATCATCCTGACCTCCCACCTTTACATCATCCTGACCTCCCACCTTTACACCAACCTGACCCCCCACCTTTACTTCATTCTGACCTCCCACCTTTACATCATCCTGACCTCCCACCTTTACACCATCCTGACCCCCCACCTCTCCATCATCCTGACCCCCCAACTTTCCATCATCCTGACCCCCCACCTTTACACCATCCTGACCTCCCACCTTTACATCATCCTGACCTCCTACCTTTACATCATCCTGACCCCCCACCATAACATCCTGACCCCCCCACCTTTACATCATCCTGACACCCCACCTTTACACCAACCTGGCCTCCCACCTTTACATCATCCTGACCCCCACCTTAACATCATCCTGACCTCCCACCTTTACACCATCCTGACCCCCTACCTTTGCATCATCCTGACCTCCCACCTTTACATCATCCTGACCTCCCAACTTTACATCATCCTGACCTCCCACCTTTACATCATCCTGACCCCCACCTTTACACCATCCTGACCTCCCACTTTTACACCATCCTGACCTCCCACCTTTACACCATCCTGACCTCCCACCTTTACATCATCCTGACCTCCTACCTTTACATCATCCTGACTTCCCACCTTTACATCATGCTGACCCCCCACCTTTACATCATCCTGACCTCCCACCTTTCCATCATCCTGACTCCCCACCTCTCCATCATCATGACCTCCCACCTTTACATCATCCTGACCCCCCACCTTTACATCCTGGCCCCCACCTTTCCATCATCCTGACCCCCCACCTTTACATGATCCTGACCCCCCACCTTTACACCATCCTGACCCCCCACCTCTCCATCATCCTGACCCCCCACCTTTACATCATCCTGACCTCCCACCTTTACATCTCCCACCTTTACATCATCCTGACCTCCCACCTTTACATCATCCTGACCCCCCACCTTTACACCATCCTGATTCCCCACCTCTCCATCATCCTGACCCCCCACCAGTCCATCATCCTGATCTCCCACCTTTACACCATCCAGACCTCCCACCTTTACATCATCCTGACCCCTCACCTTTACACCATCCTGACCCTCCACCTTTCCATCATCCTGACCCCCACCTTTACATCATCCTGACCCCCCACCTTTACATCATCCTAACTTCCCACCTTTACACCATCCTGACCTCCCACCTTTACATCACCCTGACCCCCCACCTTTACATCACCCTGACCCCCCATCTTTACATAACCCTGACCTCCCACCTTTCCATCATCCTGACCCCCCACCTTTACATCATCCTGACCCCCCACCTTTACATCATCCTAACTTCCCACCTTTACACCATCCTGACCTCCCACCTTTACATCACCCTGACCCCCCACCTTTACATCACCCTGACCCCCCATTTTTACATCACCCTGACCTCCCACCTTTTCATCATCCTGACCTCCCACCTTTACATCACCCTGACCTCCCACATTTACATCATCCTAACCTCGCACCTTTCCATCATCCTGACCTCGCACCTTTCCATCATCCTGACCTCCCACCTTTCCATCATCCTGACCCCCCACCTTTACACCATCCTGACCCCCCACCTTTACATCATCCTGACCTCCCACCTTTACATCATCCTGACCCCCCACCTTTACATCCTGACCTCCCACCTTTACACCATCCTGAGCTCCCACCATTACATCCTGACCCCCCACCTTTACATCATCCTGACCTCCTACCTTTACATCATCCTGACCTCCTACCTTTACATCATCCTGACCCCCCACCTTTACACCATCCTGACTTCCCACCTTAAATCATCCTGACCCCCCACCTTTACATCATCCTGACCTCCCACCTTTACATCATCCTGACCTCCCACCTTTCCATCATCCTGACCTCCCACCTTTACATCATCCTGACCCCCCACCTTTGCATCATCCTGACCTCCCACCTTTACATCATCCTGACCTCCCACCTTTACATCAACCTGACCTCCCACCATAAATCATCCTGACCTCCCACCTTTACACCATCCTGACCCCCACCTCTCCATCATCCTGACCCCCCACCTTTACATCATCCTGACCTCCCACCTTTACACCATCCTGACTCCCCACCTCTCCATCATCCTGACCCCCCACCTTTACATCATCCTGACCTCCCACCTTTAGATCATCATGACCTCCCACCTTTACATCTCCCACCTTTACATCATCCTGACCTCCCACCTTTACATCATCCTGACCCCCCACCTTTACACCATCCTGATTCCCCACCTCTCCATCATCCTGACCACCCACCAGTCCATCATCCTGATCTCCCACCTTTACACCATCCAGACCTCCCACCTTTACATCATCCTGACCCCTCACCTTTACACCATCCTGACCCTCCACCTTTCCATCATCCTGACCCACCACCTTTACATCATCCTGACCCCCCACCTTTACATCATCCTAACTTCCCACCTTTACACCATCCTGACCTCCCACCTTTACATCACCCTGACCCCCCACCTTTACATCACCCTGACCCCCCCATCTTTACATCACCCTGACCCCCCCATCTTTACATCACCCTGACCTCCCACCTTTTCATCATCCTGACCTCCCACCTTTACATCACCCTGACCTCCCACATTTACATCATCCTGACCTCGCACCTTTCCATCATCCTGACCTCGCACCTTTCCATCATCCTGACCTCCCACCTTTCCATCATCCTGACCTCCCACCTTTACATCAACCTGACCTCCCACCATTACATCAACCTTACCCCCCACCTTTCCATCATCCTGATCCCCGACCTTTCCATCATCCTGACCCCCACCTTTACACCATCCTGACCCCCCACCTTTACATCATCCTGACCTCCCACCTTTACATCATCCTGACCCCCCACCTTTACATCCTGACCTCCCACCTTTACACCATCCTGAGCTCCCACCATTACATCCTGACCCCCCACCTTTACATCATCCTGACCTCCTACCTTTACATCATCCTGACCTCCTACCTTTACATCATCCTGACCCCCCACCTTTACACCATCCTGACTTCCCACCTTAAATCATCCTGACCCCCCACCTTTACATCATCCTGACCTCCCACCTTTACATCATCCTGACCTCCCACCTTTCCATCATCCTGACCTCCCACCTTTACATCATCCTGACCCCCCACCTTTGCATCATCCTGACCTCCCACCTTTACATCATCCTGACCTCCCACCTTTACATCAACCTGACCTCCCACCATAAATCATCCTGACCTCCCACCTTTACACCATCCTGACCCCCACCTCTCCATCATCCTGACCCCCCACCTTTACATCATCCTGACCTCCCACATTTCCATCATCCTGACCCCCCCACCTTTACATCATCCTGACCCCGCACCTCTCCATCATCCTGAACCCCCACCTTTACTCCATCCTGACCTCCCACCTTTACACCATCCTGACCTCCCACCTTTACATCATCCTGACCTCCCACCTTTACACCATCCTGACCTCCCACCTTTACAACATCCTGACCTCCCACCTTTACATCATCCTGACCTCCCACCTTTACACCATCCTGACCTCCCACCTTTACATCATCCTGACCTCGCACCTTTACATCATCCTGACCTCCCACCTTTACATCATCTTGAACCCCCACCTTTACATCATCCCGACCTCCTACCTTTACATCATCCTGACCCCCCACCATAACATCCTGACCCCCCACCATTACATCATCCTGACCCCCCACCTTTACACCATCCTGACCCCCCACCTTTACATCATCCTGACCCCCCACCGTTGCATCATCCTGACCTCCCACCTTTACATCATCCTGACCCCCCACTGTTGCATCATCCTGACCCCCCACCTTTACACCATCCTGACCCCCATCTTTACACCATCCTGACCTCCCACCTTTACACCATCCTGACCTCCCACCTTTACATCATCCTGACCCCCATCTTTACACCATCCTGACCTCCCACCTTTACACCATCCTGACCTCCCACCTTTACATCATCCTTACTTCCCACCTTTACATCATCCTGACCCCCCACCTTTACTTCATCCTGACCTCCCACCTTTACATCATCCTGACCTCCCACCTTTACATCATCCTGACCTCCCACCTTTACATCATCCTGACCTCCCACCTTTACACCATCCTGACCCCCCACCTTTACTTCATTCTGACCTCCCACCTTTACATCATCCTGACCTCCCACCTTTACACCATCCTGACCCCCCACCTCTCCCATCATCCTGACCCCCACCTCTCCATCATCCTGACCCCCCACCTCTCCATCATCCTGACCCCCCACCTTTACACCATCCTGACCTCCCACCTTTACATCATCCTGACCTCCTACCTTTACATCATCCTGACCCCCCACCATAACATCCTGACCCCCCACCTTTACATCATCCTGACCCCCCACCTTTACACCATCCTGACCTCCCACCTTTCGATCATCCTGACCTCCCACCTTTCCAACATCCTGACCTCCCACCTTTACATCATCCTGACCCCCCACCTTTACACCATCCTGACCCCCTACCTTTGCATCATCCTGACCTCCCACCTTTACATCATCCTGACCTCCCAACTTTACATCATCCTGACCTCCCACCTTTACATCATCCTGACCCCCACCTTTACACCATCCTGACCTCCCACTTTTACACCATCCTGACCTCCCACCTTTACACCATCCTGACCTCCCACCTTTACACCATCCTGACCCCCTACCTTTGCATCATCCTGACCTCCTACCTTTACATCATCCTGACTTCCCACCTTTACATCATCCTGACCCCCCACCTTTACATCATCCTGACCTCCCACCTCTCCATCATCCTGACTCCCCACCTCTCCATCATCATGACCTCCCACCTTTACATCATCCTGACCCCTCACCTTTACATCCTGACCCCCCACCTTTCCATCATCCTGACCCCCCACCTTTTCATGATCCTGACCCCCCACCTTTACACCATTCTGACCCCCCACCTCTCCATCATCCTGACCCCCCACCTTTACATCATCCTGACCTCCCACCTTTACATCATCCTGACGCCCCACCTTTACACCATCCTGACCTCCCACCTTTACATCATCCTGACCCCCCACCTTTACACCATCCTGAGCCCCCACCTTTACATCATCCTGACCCCCCACCTTTACATCATCCTGACCCCCCACCTTTACATCCTGACCTCCCACCTTTACATCATCCTGACCTCCCACCTTTACATCATCCTGACCCCCCACCTTTACATCATCCTGACCCCCCACCTTTACATCATCCTGACCTCCCACCTTTACATCATCCTGACCTCCCACCTTTACATCATCCTGACCTCCCACCTTTACATCATCCTGACCTCGCACCTTTACACCATCCTGACCCCCCACCTTTACATCATCCTGACCTCCCGCCTTTACATCATCCTGACCTCCCGCCTTTACATCATCCTGACCTCCCACCTTTACATCACCCTGACCTCCCACCTTTACATCATCCTGACCCCTCACCTTTACATCATCCTGACCTCCCGCCTTTACATCATCCTGACCTCCCGCCTTTACATCATCCTGACCTCCCACCTTTACATTACCCTGACCTCCCACCTTTACATCATCCTGACCTCCCACCTTTACATCATCCTGACCTCCCACCTTTACATCATCCTGACCCCTCACCTTTACATCATCCTGACCTTCCACCTTTACATCCTGACCCCACACCTTTACATCATCCTGACCTCCCACCTTTACACCATCCTGACCTCCCACGTTTACACCATCCTGACCTCCCACCTCTCCATCATCCTGATCACCCACCTTTCCATCATCCTGACCTCCCACCTTTACATCATCCTGACCTCCCACCTTTACATCATCCTGACCTCCCACCTTTGCATCATCCTGACCTCCCACCTTTACATCATCCTGACCTCGCACCTTTACACCATCCTGACCCCCCACCTTTACATCATCCTGACCTCCCGCCTTTACATCATCCTGACCTCCCGCCTTTACATCATCCTGACCTCCCACCTTTACATCACCCTGACCTCCCACCTTTACATCATCCTGACCCCCCACCTTTACATCATCCTGACCTCCCGCCTTTACATCATCCTGACCTCCCGCCTTTACATCATCCTGACCTCCCACCTTTACATCACCCTGACCTCCCACCTTTACATTACCCTGACCTCCCACCTTTACATCATCCTGACCTCCCACCTTTACATCATCCTGACCTCCCACCTTTACATCATCCTGACCTCCCACCTTTACATCATCATGACCCCCCACCTTTACACCATCCTGACCTCCCACCTTGACATCATCCTGACCCCCCACCTTTACATCATCCTGACCCCCCACCTTTACATCATCCTGACCTCCCACCTTTACATCAACCTGGCCTCCCACCTTTACATCATCCTGACCTCCCACCTTTACATCATCCTGACCTCCCACCTTTACATCCTGACCTCCCATCTTTACACCATCCTGACCCCCCACCTTTACATCATCATGACCCCCCACCTTTACACCATCCTGACCTCCCACCTTGACATCATCCTGACCTTCCACCTTTACATCATCGGGTAGAGGGAATCCTGAAGGGGGAGGGCAAACAGGTAGAGGTCGTTGTACATATTGGTACTAACGACATAGGCAGGAAGAGGCATGAGGTCCTGCAGCAGGAGTTCAGGGAGCTAGGCAGAAAGTTAAAAGACAGGACCTCGAGGGTTGTAATCTCGGGATTACTCCCTGTGCCACGTGCCAGTGAGGCTAGAAATAGGAAGATAGAGCAGACAAACACGTGGCTAAACAGCTGGTGTAGGAGGGAGGGTTTCGGTTATCTGGACCACTGGGAGCTCTTCCGGGGCAGGTGTGACCTGTATAAGATGGACGGGTTGCATCTAAACCGGAGAGGCATAAATATCCTGGCCGCGAGATTTGCTAGTGTCACACGGGAGGGTTTAAACTAGTATGGCAGGGGGGTGGGCACGGGAGCAATAGGTCAGAAGGTGAGAGCGTTGAGGGAGAACTAGGGAATATGGACAGTGTGGCTCTGAGGCAGAGCAGACGGGGAGAAGTTGCTGAACACAGCGGGTCTGGTGGCCTGAAGTGCATATGTTTTAATGCAAGGAGCATTACGGGTAAGGCAGATGAACTTAGAGCTTGGATTAGTACTTGGAACTATGATGTTGTTGCCATTACAGAGACCTGGTTGAGGGAAGGGCAGGATTGGCAGCTAAACGTTCCAGGATTTAGATGTTTCAGGCGGGATAGAGGGGGATGTAAAAGGGGAGGCGGAGTTGCGCTACTTGTTCAGGAGAGTATCACAGCTATACAGCGAGAGGACACCTCAGAGGGCAGTGAGGCTATATGGGTAGAGATCAGGAATAAGAAGGGTGCAGTCACAATGTTGGGGGTATACTACAGGCCTCCCAACAGCCAGCGGGAGATAGAGGAGCAGATAGGTAGACAGATTTTGGAAAAGAGTAAAAACAACAGGGTTGTGGTGATGGGAGACTTCAACTTCCCCAATATTGACTGGGACTCACTTAGTGCCAGGGGCTTAGACGGGGCAGAGTTTGTAAGGAGCATCCAGGAGGGCTTCTTAAAACAATATGTAAACAGTCCAACTAGGGAAGAGGCGGTACTGGACCTGGTATTGGGGAATGAGCCCGGCCAGGTGGTAGATGTTTCAGTAGGGGAGCATTTCGGTAACAGTGACCACAATTCAGTAAGTTTTAAAGTACTGGTGGACAAGGATAAGAGTGGTCCGAGGATGAATGTGCTAAATTGGGGGAAGGCTAATTATAACAATATTAGGCGGGAACTGAAGAGCATAGATTGGGGGCGGATGTTTGAGGGCAAATCAACATCTGACATGTGGGAGGCTTTCAAGTGTCAGTTGATAGGAATACAGGACAGGCATGTTCCTGTGAGGAAGAAAGACAAATACGGCAATTTTCGGGAACCTTGGATGACGAATGATATTGTAGGCCTCGTCAAAAAGAAAAAGGAGGCATTTGTCAGGGCTAAAAGGCTGGGAACAGACGAAGCCTGTGTGGCATATAAGGAAAGTAGGAAGGAACTTAAGCAGGGAGTCAGGAGGGCTAGAAGGGGTCATGAAAAGTCATTGGCAAATAGGGTTAAGGAAAATCCCAAGGCTTTTTACACTTACATAAAAAGCAAGAGGGTAGCCAGGGAAAGGGTTGGCCCACTGAAGGATAGGCAAGGGAATCTATGTGTGGAGCCAGAGGAAATGGGCGAGGTACTAAATGAATACTTTGCATCAGTATTCACCAAAGAGAAGGAATTGGTAGATGTTGAGTCTGGAGAAGGGGGTGTAGATAGCCTGGGTCACATTGTGATCCAAAAAGACGAGGTGTTGGGTGTCTTAAAAAATATTAAGGTAGATAAGTCCCCAGGGCCGGATGGGATCTACCCCAGAATACTGAAGGAGGCTGGAGAGGAAATTGCTGAGGCCTTGACAGAAATCTTTGGATCCTCGCTGTCTTCAGGGGATGTCCCGGAGGACTGGAGAATAGCCAATGTTGTTCCTCTGTTTAAGAAGGGTGGCAGGGATAATCCCGGGAACTACAGGCCGGTGAGCCTTACTTCAGTGGTAGGGAAATTACTGGAGAGAATTCTTCGAGACAGGATCTACTCCCATTTGGAAGCAAATGGACGTATTAGTGAGAGGCAGCACGGTTTTGTGAAGGGGAGGTCGTGTCTCACTAACTTGATCGAGTTTTTCGAGGAGGTCACTAAGATGATTGATGCAGGTAGGGCAGTAGATGTTGTCTATATGGACTTCAGTAAGGCCTTTGACAAGGTCCCTCATGGTAGACTAGTACAAAAGGTGAAGTCACACGGGATCAGGGGTGAACTGGCAAGGTGGATACAGAACTGGCTAGGCCATAGAAGGCAGAGGGTAGCAATGGAGGGATGCTTTTCTAATTGGAGGGCTGTGACCAGTGGTGTTCCACAGGGATCAGTGCTGGGACCTTTGCTCTTTGTAGTATATATAAATGATTTGGAGGAAAATGTAACTGGTCTGATTAGTAAGTTTGCAGACGACACAAAGGTTGGTGGAATTGCGGATAGCGATGAGGACTGTCTGAGGATACAGCAGGATTTAGATTGTCTGGAGACTTGGGCGGAGAGATGGCAGATGGAGTTTAACCTGGACAAATGTGAGGTAATGCATTTTGGAAGGGCTAATGCAGGTAGGGAATATACAGTGAATGGTAGAACCCTCAAGAGTATTGAAAGTCAAAGAGATCTAGGAGTACAGGTCCACAGATCACTGAAAGGGGCTACACAGGTGGAGAAGGTAGTCAAGAAGGGGCAGCACGGTAGCACAAGTGGATAGCACTGTGGCTTCACAGCGCCAGGGTCCCAGGTTCGATTCCCCGCTGGGTCACTGTCTGTGCGGAGTCTGCACGTTCTCCCCGTGTCTGCGTGGGTTTCCTCCGGGTGCTCCGGTTTCCTCCCACAGTCCAAAGACGTGCAGGTTAGGTGGATTGGCCATGCTAAAAATTGCCCGTAGTGTCCATAAGGGTTGGGAGGGGTTATTGGGTTGCGGGGATAGGGTGGAAGTGAGGGATTAATGTGGGTCGGTGCAGACTCGATGGGCCGAATGGCCTCCTTCTGCACTGTATGTTCTATGTCTATCTATGTAAGGCATACGGCATGCTTGCCTTCATTGGCCGGGGCATTGAGTATAAGAATTGGCAAGTCATGTTGCAGCTGTATAGAACCTTAGTTAGGCCACACTTGGAGTATAGTGTTCAATTCTGGTCGCCACACTACCAGAAGGATGTGGAGGCTTTAGAGAGGGTGCAGAAGAGATTTACCAGAATGTTGCCTGGTATGGAGGGCATAAGCTATGAGGAGCGATTGAATAAACTCGGTTTGTTCTCACTGGAACGAAGGAGGTTGAGGGGCGACCTGATAGAGGTATACAAAATTATGAGGGGCATAGACAGAGTGGATAGTCAGAGGCTTTTCCCCAGGGTAGAGGGGTCAATTACTAGGGGGCATAGGTTTAAGGTGAGAGGGGCAAAGTTTAGAGTAGATGTACGAGGCAAGTTTTTTACGCAGAGGGTAGTGGGTGCCTGGAACTCACTACCGGAGGAGGTAGTGGAGGCAGGGACGATAGGGACATTTAAGGGGCATCTTGACAAATATATGAATAGGATGGGAATAGAAGGATACGGACCCAGGAAGTGTAGAAGATTGTAGTTTAGTCGGGCAGTATGGTCGGCACGGGCTTGGAGGGCCGAAGGGCCTGTTCCTGTGCTGTACATTTCTTTGTTCTTTGTTGTTCTTTGTTACATCCTGACCTCCCACCTTTACATCATCCTGACCCCCACCTTTACATCATCCTGACCCCTCACCTTTACATCATCCTGACCTTCCACCTTTACATCCTGACCCCACACCTTTACATCATCCTGACCTCCCACCTTTACACCATCCTGACCTCCCACGTTTACACCATCCTGACCTCCCACCTCTCCATCATCCTGACCACCCACCTTTCCATCATCCTGACCTCCCACCTTTACATCATCCTGACCTCCCACCTTTACATCATCCTGACTCCCCACCTTTACATCATCCTGACCTCCCATCTTTCCATCATCCTGACCTCCCACCTTTCCATCATCCTGACCGCCCACCTCTCCATCACCTGGACACTCAAACCACTCATCAGCCCGACCCAAGACCTCACCCTTGGGGGTGAGGGGTGGGCCGGGGCCCTGGTGACTAACCTGAGCCACAGGCTGTTGTGCTCCACTGAAGGCCGTCGACGATACAACACTGACCGCTCCGGAGCCATCGCTCTGTCCGTCCAACTGATTATCGGATACCTGAACAACTCGATATGTCACCTGAGCAGGGGGATGAAGAAGAGGAGTGAAACCGAGGTGAGAGTGGGGTCCCCAGTCTCCATTTATACAGACCAGGGCCTTGTACCCCTCCAAATGACTAATGAATTGTTCACCTTACCAATCTCACTAAATACTAATCCCAAGGAGGAGGAAACATGCCAAGGGAGGACAAGGCAACCACGGCTGGCGAGGGCCGGCAAGGACAGCATAAAAGCAAAAGAAAAAACATATCAGGTGGCGAGGATTAGTGAGGAGCCAGGGGATTGGGAAACCTTTAAAAGCAAACACAGGACAACTAAAAAAAACATTAAGGGGGGAGGGGAGAAGATAAAATATGAGTGTAAGATAGCTAGTGATATAAAAGAAGATTGCAAGAGTTTTTAAATATATAAAAGATAAAGAGAGAGGCAAGAATAGGCATTGGAGGGGGCGGCATGTTGTGCAGTGGTCAGCACTGGGACTGCGGCGCTGAGGACTCGAGTTCGAATCCCGGCCCTGGGTCACTGTCCGTGGAGAGTTTGCACATTCTCCCCATGTCTGTGCGGGTTTCATCCCCACAACCCAAAGATGTGCTACTTAGGTGGATTGGCCACGCTAAATTGCCCCTTAATCGGAAAAAAATAATAATTGGCTACTCTAAATTTAGAAAAATAAAGAATAGGCATTGGACCACTGGAAAATGAGGCTGGAGAAGTGGTAATGGGAAACAAAGAAATGGCAGAGGAACTGAATAGGTACTTTGCATCAGTCTTCAGCAGGAAAACACCAGTGGGGTGCCAAAACTTCAGGAGAATCAGGGGGCAGAAGTGAGTGTAGTGGCCATCACTAAGGGAAGCTGAAAGGGCTAAAGCTTGGAAAAATCACCTGGACCGGATGGACTACACCCCAGGGTTCTGAAGGAGATAGCGGAGGAGATTGTGGGTGCATTGGTGGTGATTTTTCAGTAGTCACTGGAGTCAGGGAACTGGGAAATGGCCAATGTAACTCCCTGTTTAAGAAGGGAGGGAGGCAGAAGATGGAAAATTATAGGCCTGTTAGCCTGACTTTGGTCATTGGTAAGATTTTAGAGTCCATTATTAAAGATGAGATTGTGGAGTACTTTGAAGTGCTTCGCCGAGGGGAGGTCATGCCTGATAAATCTGTTAGAATTCTTTGAGGAGGTAACAAGGAAGTTAGACAAAGGGGAACCAGCGGATATGATCTATTTGGATTTCCAGAAGGCTTTGAAAAGGTGCCATACAGGAGGCTGCTAAATAAGATAAGGGCCCATGGTGTTCGGGGCTAGGTACTGGCATGGATAGAGGATTGGCTGACTGGCAGAAGGCAGAGAGTGGAGATGGAGGGGTCTTTTTCAGGGTGGCAGCCGGTGATTGTGGTGCTCCACAGGGTCAGTGTTGGGACCACAACTATTCACAATATACATTAATGAACTGGAAGAAGGAACTGAAGGCACTGTTGATAAGTTTGCAGATGATACAAAAATCTGTAGAGTGACAGGTTGTATTGAGGAAGCAGGGAGGCTGCAGAAGGACCTGGACAGGCTAGAAGAGTGGGCAATGAAATGGCAAATGGAATGCAATGTGGAAAATGTGAGATTGTCCACTTTGGTAGGAAGAATAGAGGCATGGACACTTTTCTTAATTGGAAAAGGCTGCAGAAATCAGAGGCACAAAGGGACTTAGGAGTCCTAGTTCAAGATTCTCTGAAGATTAACATGCAGGTTCAGTTGGCAGTTAAGAAGGCAAATGCAATGTTAGCATTCATGACGAAGGGCTAGAATACAAGAGCAGGGATGTAATTCTGAAGCCGTATAAGGCTCTGGTCAGACCCCATTTGGAATTTTGGGAGCAGGTTTGTGCCCCATATCTAAGGAAAGATGTGCTGGCCTTGGAAATGGTCCAGAGAAGGTTCACAAGAATAATTCCGGGAATTAAGGGCTTGTTATTCGAGCAGTAAAAGACTCCGGGTCTGTACTCGATGGAGTTTAGAAGGATTTTAAAAATAAATTTAGAATACCCACTGTTCGGAGAGACTAGAGCCAGAGGGGGCACAGCCTCAGACTGCAGATCTGATCCATTAAAACTAAGATGAGGAGGAATTTCTTCAGCCAAAGGGTGGTGAATCTGTGGAACTCTTTGCCGCAGAAGGCTGTGGAGGCCAAATCACTGAGTGTCTTTAAGACAGAGATAGATAGGTCCTTGATTGATAGGGGATCAGGGGTTATGGGGAGAAGGCAGGAGAATGGGAATGACAAACATATCAGCCATGATTGAATGACAAAGCAGACTTGTTGGGCCGAGTGGCCTAATTCTGCCCCTATATCTTATGGTTTCATGGTCTAATCCTCAGGTCAACATTGCTACAATCTGGCATTCTTGCACACCACCAAAACCATCCCGCAAACAATACGTCTGATCAAATCGTCTCCCTCCTTCATCAATGATGTGGAGATGTCGTCGTTGGACTGGGGTGAGCACAGTAAGAAGTCTCACAACACCAGATTAAAGTCCAACAGGTTTGTTTCGAATCACTAGCTTTTGGAGCACTGCTCCTTCCTCAGGTGAATGAAGAAGGAAGGAGCAGTGCTCCGAAAGCTAGTGTTTCAAAACAAACCTGTTGGACTTTAACCTGATGTTGTAAGCTGGTGTTTTAAGGCTTCTTACTGTCCTTCATCAATAATGAAGGAGCGAAGGAACGGCTGATATATTTCCAAGTCAGGATGGTGAGTGACTTGGAGGGGATCCTCCGGGTGGTGGGGTTCCCAGGTATCTGCTGTCCTTGTCCTTCTAGATGGTAGTCTTAGGTTTGGAAGGTGCTGCCTAAGGAACTTTCGTGAGTTCCTGCAGTGCATCTTGTAGATGGTACACGCGGCTGCCGCTGTGCGTTGGTGGTGGAGGGAGCAAATGTTTATGGGAGGGGGAGCAATCAAGTAGGGCTGCATTGTTTTGGATGGTGTTGAGTGTCTTGAGTGTTGTTGGAGCTGCACTCATCCAGGCAATTGGGGAGTTTTCCATCACTCTCCTGACTTGTGCCATGGGTAGTGTCCTCTGGTGCAATGCCCTCTCTGCCATTTGTTGGAATAGTTTTCTCTGCAGCCACGCACCCGCCCCCTCGCCCTTGCCCCACAAACAATATTCCTCTACTTTAGATGCAAGAAGCTTGGAACTTGAATATGAGGACCAGCATGCACAGACTCCCTCAACACGCACGCAGGCACCTCAAAACACACACACCACGCGCGGCCTCGACACTCGTCACGCGCACGCGGCCTCGACACTCGTCACGCGCACGCGGCCTCAACACTCTTCACGCAACCGCGCGGCCTCGACACTCTTCACGCATCCGCGCGGCCTCAACACACTTCACGTGCACGCGGCCCCAATACTATGGATGCGCGCGTGGCCTCAACACTCTGGAGACGCGCGCAGCCTCGACACTCTTCAAGCGCACGCGGCCTCAACACTCTGGAGACGCGCGCGGCCTCAACAATCTGGACGCGCGCACGGCCTCAACACTCTGGATGCGCGCACGGCCTCAACGCTCTTCATGCACATGCGGCCTCAACACGCTTTACGCACGCGCAGCCTCAACACTCTGGAGACGCGCGCAGCCTCGACACTCTTCAAGCGCACGCGGCCTCAACACTCTGGAGACGCGCGCGGCCTCAACAATCTGGACGCGCGCGCGGCCTCAACACTCTCGATGCGCGCGCGGCCTCAACACTCTCGATGCACGCGCGGCCTCAACACTCTGGATGCACGCGCGGCCTCAACACTCTGGATGCGCGCGCGGCCTCAACAGTCTGGACGCGCGGCCTCAACACTCTTCACGCGGCCTCAACACGCTTCACACGCGCGCACAGCCTCAATACTCTCGATGCATGCGCGGCCCCAACACACTGGACACGCGCGCGGCCCCAACACACTGGACACGCGCGCGGCCTCAGCACTCTTCATGCGCACGCGGACTCAACACTCTCGATGCACGCGCGGCCTCAACACTCTGGATGCACGCGCGGCCTCAACACTCTGGATGCGCGCGCGGCCTCAACAATCTGGACGCGCGCGCGGCCTCAACACTCTCGATGCGCGCGCGGCCTCAACACTCTCGATGCACGCGCGGCCTCAACACTCTGGATGACGCGCGGCCTCAACACTCTGGATGCGCGCGCGGCCTCAACAGTCTGGACGCGCGGCCTCAACACTCTTCACGCGGCCTCAACACGCTTCACACGCGCGCACAGCCTCAGTACTCTCGATGCATGCGCGGCCCCAACACACTGGACACGCGCGCGGCCCCAACACACTGGACACGCGCGCGGCCTCAGCACTCTTCATGCGCACGCGGACTCAACACTCTCGATGCACGCGCGGCCTCAACACTCTGGATGCACGCGCGGCCTCAACACTCTGGATGCGCGCGCGGCCTCAACACTCTTCATGCGCACGCGGACTCAACACGCTTCACACGCGCGCGCGGCCTCAACACTCTCAATGCACGCGCGGCCTCAACACTCTGGATGCGCGCGCGGCCTCAACACTCTTCATGCGCAGGCGGACTCAACACGCTTCACACGCGCGCGCGCAGCCTCAACACTCTTCACACGCACGCGGCCTCAACACTCTGGACACGCGCGCGGCCTCAACACTCTTCACACGCACGCGGCCTCAACACTCTGGACGCGCGCGCGGCCTCAACACTGGATGCGCGCGCGGCCTCAACACTCTGGATGCGCGCGCGGCCTCAACACTCTTCATGCGCACGCGGCCTCAACGCGCTTCACACGCACGCGGCCTCAACAATCTGGACGTGCGCGCGGCCTCAACGCTCTACATGCGCATGCGGCCTCAACACGCTTCATACGCACGCGCAGCCTCAACACTCTGGACACGCGCGCGGCTTCAACACTCTGGACACGCGGGCGGCGTCAACACTCTGGACACGCGCGCTGCTTCAACACTCTGGACACACGCGCAGCCTCAACACTCTTCACACGCACGCGGCCTCAACGCGCTTCACACGCGCGCGGCCTCAACAATCTGGACGCGCGCGCGGCCTCAACACTCTGGATGCGCGTGCGGCCTCAACGCTCTTCATGCGCATGCGGCCTCAACACGCTTCACACGCGCGCACAGCCTCAACACTCTGGATGCACGCGCGTCCTCAACACTCTTCACGCGCGCGCGGCCTCAACACTCTCCACGTGCATGCCGCCTCAGCGCACACAACGTGGCCTCAATACTCACGCGTGGCCTCAATACTCACGCGTGGCCTCAATACTCACGCGTGGCCTCAATACTCACGCGTGGCCTCAATACTCACGCGTGGCCTCAATACTCACGCGTGGCCTCAATACTCACGCGTGGCCTCAACACACACACACACACACACAGGGTGGGCAGAGGGTTGAGATAGGAGGGGTGGGTGGGAGAACTGTTTGTTGGTTGGCTGACTGACGGTTGAAGGCATCACTGTCAACTTTAGACGCCAAAACATAATCAGATCATGTCTGATCTCAGTTCGGTAACCCTTAATCCCTTTACCCCACCCCTGCAAATAAAACACATCAATCTCAGTTTGGAAGTTTCCAACTGGCCCCTCCCCCAGCCTCAACAGTATTTTGCTTCCGTGGGGTGCGAGAGAGAGAGTTCCAGATTTCCACTGCCCTTTGTGTGGGGAAGTGCTTCCTGGTTCTTTTCCCGATTCTCTTCCATCTGTGTCCCCTCTGGTTACCGAGGCTCCTGCCGCTGGGAAACACTTTCTCCTGATCAGCTCTATTCAAACCCCCCTCATGATTTTGAACGTCTCGATTCAATCTCCCCCTTAACCTTCTCTGCTCCAAGGAGAACAATCCCAGCTTCTCCAAGTCTCTCCACACAAACTGAAGTCCCTCAGCCCCGGGGAACGTTCTAGAGTGTCTTCTTTCTGAGGCCTTGACATCCTTCGCAAGGTATGTCACAATCAGAATTCAATGCCCCCTGCTGGCTGGACTGTTTAACAAAAGGTTTTACCCTTGAATTTTTACCATTGGCTGTATTAACTGCTTCCCCCGCCTGTTCTGCCACCTTCAATGACCGACACACAGATACCCCAAGGTCCCTCTGCTCCTGCACCCCGCCTGGAGACATTGCACCCTTTATTTTGCATCATCTCCCTGTTCTTCCCACCAAAATGCACCGCCTCACACTTCTTCACTGCATTAAACTGCATTTGCCCCCTCTCTGCCCAGCTGGACAGCCTGTGCATGCGCTCCGATAACTAATTGTCCCCACTGATTTACCGATCGCTCACACTTGCTGGAAACTGGAAGGCAGTGGCGTGGTGGGCATGTCCCCGGAATGGTAATCAAAAGAGCCCTGGGTCGCTGTTGCCCCCCACCCCGCCAAATCTGGTTCACTAGAGTCCTTGAGGGAAGGAAATCTGCCGTCGTGACCACGGTCTGGCCTACATGTGATTCCAGACCCCCCCACCCCACAATGTGGTCGACTCTCAGAACGTCCTCCGGAATGACCGTCAAAATGCTCAATTCAGGGGTCAATTAGGGATGAGCAATGAACGCTGGGCCCAACTGACGACGCCTACATCCCCATCAAAATAAAGAATGAAAAAAGAACGCCCCTTGATGTTACGAGAGTCCAAGACATCGACAAACCCGGGAGATGAATTTAAACGGGCCTGAGCACCCTCCGAGGTGGTGGCACAGCGGTTAGCACTGCCACCTCACAGCACCAGGGACCCAGGTTCGATGCGGACCTCGGGTCACTGTCTGCGTGGAGTTTTCACTTTCGCCCAGTGTGTGCGTGGGTTTCCTCCGGGTGCTCCGGTTTCCTCCCGCAGTCCAAAGATGTGCAAGTTGGGTGGATTGGCCATGATAAATTGCTCTTTGTGTCCAAAGATGTGCAGCTGAAGAGGGGTTGTGGGATTATGAGGATAGGGCGGGAGAGTGGGCCTGGATAGGGTGCTCTTTCAGAGGGCAGTTGCAGGCTCGTTAGGCCGAATGGCCACTTTCTGCACTGCAGAGATTCTATGGTTCTGTAGAATCCCATCAGCTCAGACACTCAGCTCATTTTAAACTCAATGAGACTTCCGGTGGTGGCCATGTTGTGAGCGGAGGGGAATCTCGGGACCAGCGCCGATGGTGAACAAGAGCATGAGAGGAAAGATCAGGCATTAAATTCTCAACGCCACCCACATCCACCGCAGGATTAATGTAAACCCTTTCCAAAGCCAACCCGAGTTAAGCAGTTTCAGCCAATGGCAATAAGCACAAAGAGGAAAAGGTCCCCATTGATCACACTGATCACATTATAATTGAAGACTGTGCGCGCAGCCTTGTGGAGAGGAAAATGTCCTACCCACTCCCTCCCAGGCCCATTCAAACTGAGCAGTGGGAGGCGCTAAATACCAGTCTGTCAACGGGTTTGGTGAGGTGGGGGAAGCAGGGAACGGTCACGTCCCCGGATGAGACTCTTCGGTCCATCCAGTCTGCCTTGCTGAATCACCGCGATGGCCCTGACTGAGGAGCTGGCCGAATAACGAACCCCCACCCCAATAAACCCCAAACGGGGGAAAAATATTGGGGCCTGGCTGTGTGTGTGTGTGTGTGTGTGTGTGTGGAGACGGGTGGGGTAGAAAAATGGGGCGTTAACAAACTCATGAGGATGATAGAACCTCCCCCCACCAAGAACTGGGCACAGAATGGCGAGCAGGTGAGGGCTTGGATACAGTCCAGGACGGGGGGGACGGGGACGGACGGGGACGGACGCAGAGGGACGGATACAGCTCAGGGTGGGGTGGGGGGAGAGGGGCTGATACAGTTCAGGGCAGCGTGAGGAGGCGGATACAGTGCAGGGTGGGGGCGGTGGGAAGGGGCGGATGAAGTTCAGGGAGGGGGGAAATGGGCAGATACAGTTCAGGGCGGGGTGAGGGGGTGGATACAGTTCAGGGTGGGGGGGTAGAGAGGGTATACAGTTCAGGGTGGGGGTAGAGAGTGTATAAAGTTCAGGGTGGGGGGGGTAGAGAGTGTATACAGTTGAGGGTGGGGGTGGTAGACAGTGTATACAGTTCAGGGTGGGGGTAGAGAGTGTATACAGTTCAGGGTGGGGGTAGAGAGTGTATACAGTTCAGGGTGGAGGCGGTAGAGAGTGTATACAGTTCAGGGTGGGGGTAGAGAGTGTATACCGTTCAGGGTGGGGGTAGAGAGTGTGTACAGTTCAGGGTGGGGAGGGTAGAGAGTGTATACAGTTCAGGGTGGGGGGGGTAGAGAGTGTATACAGTTCAGAGTGTTGGGGGTAGAGAGTGTATACAGTTCAGGGTGGGGAGGGTAGAGAGGGAATACAGTTCAGGGTGGGGGTAGAGAGTGTATACAGTTTAGAGTGGTGGGGGTAGAGAGTGTATACAGTTCAGGGTGGGGGGGGTAGAGAGTGTATACAGTTCAGGGTGGGGGGTTAGAGAGTGTATACAGTTCAGAGTGGTGGGGGTAGAGAGTGTATACAGTTCAGGGTGGTGGGGGGAGAGAGTGTATACAGTTCAGGGTGGGGGCAGAGTGTGTATACAGTTCAGGATGGGGGTAGAGAGTGTATACAGTTCAGGGTGGGGGTAGAGAGTGTATACCGTTCAGGGTGGAGGTGGTAGAGAGTGTATACAGTTCAGGGTGGGGGTAGAGAGTGTATACAGTTCAGGGTGGGGGTAGAGAGGGAATACATTTCAGGGTGGAGGGGGTAGAGAGTGTATACAGTTCAGGGTGGGGGTAGAGAGTGTATACAGTTCAGGGTGGGGGGCAGAGAGTGTATACAGTTCAGGGTGGTGGGGGTAGAGTGTATACAGTTCAGGGTGGGGGGGTAGAGAGTGTATACAGTTCAGGGTGGGGGTAGAGAGTGTATACATTTCAGGGCGGGGGGGTAGAGAGTATATACAGTTCAGGGCGGGGGTAGAGAGTGTATACAGTTCAGGGTGGTGGAGGCAGAGAGTGTATACAGTTCAGGGCGAGGGTAGAGAGTGTATACAGTTCAGGGCGGGGATAGAGAGCGTATACAGTTCAGGGTGGTGGTCGAGAGTGTATACAGTTCAGGGTGGAGGCAGAGAGTGTATACACTTCAGGGTGGGGGTAGAGAGTGTATACAGTTCAGGGGGGGCAGAGTGTGTATACAGTTCAGAGTGGGAGGGGGTAGAGAGTGTATACAGTTCAGGGTGGAGGGGGGTAGAGAGTGTATACAGTTCAGGGTGGGGGTAGAGAGTGTATACAGTTAAGGGTGGGGGTGGGTAGAGAGTGTATACAGTTCAGGGTGGTGGGGGTAGAGAGTGGACACAGTTCAGGGTGGGGGCAGAGAGTGTATACAGTTCAGGGTGGGGGTAGAGAATGTGTACAGTTCAGGGTGGGGGGGTAGAGAGTGTATACAGTTCAGGGTGGGTGTAGAGAGTGTTTACAGTTCAGGGCGGGGGTAGAGAGTGGATACAGTTCAGGGTGGGGGGGGTAGAGTGTGTATACATTTCAGGGTGGGGGTAGAGTGTGTATACAGTTCAGGAAGGGGGGGTAGAGAGTGTATACAGTTCAGGCTGGGGGTAGAGAGTGTATACAGTTCAGGGTGGGGGGGTAGAGAGTGTATACAGTTCAGGCTGGGGGTAGAGAGTGTATACAGTTCAGGGTGGGGGGGTAGAGAGTGTATACAGTTCAGGGTGGGGGTAGAGAGTGTATATAGTTCAGGGTGGGGGTAGAGAGTGTTTACAGTTCAGGGCGGGGGTAGAGAGTGGATACAGTTCAGGGTGAGGGGGGGCAGAGAGTGTATACAGTTCAGAGCGGGGGGGGGTAGAGGATGTATACAGTTCTGGGTGGGGGTAGAGAGTGTATACAGTTCAGGGTGGGGGGAGAGAGTGTATACAGTTCAGGGTGGGGGCAGAGTTTGTACAGTTCAGGGTGGGTGTAGAGAGTGTACACAGTTCAGAGTGGGGGTAAGAGAGTGTATACAGTTCAGGATGGGGGTAGAGAGTGTATACAGTTCAGGGTGGGGGGGGTAGAGAGTGTATACAGTTCAGGGTGAGGGTAGAGAGTGTATACAGTTCAGGGTGGGGGGGGAGAGAGTGTATACAGTTCAGGGTGGGGGTGGTAGAGAGTGTATACAGTTCAGGGTGGTGGGGGGAGAGAATGTATACAGTTCAGGGTGGGGGCAGAGAGTGTATACAGTTCAGGATGGGGTTAGAGAGTGTATACAGTTCAGGGTGGGGGTAGAGAGTGTATACAGTTCAGGGTGGGGGTGGTAGAGAGTGTGTACAGTTCAGGGTGGTGGGGGTAGAGAGTGTATACAGTTCAGGGTGGGGGGGGTAGAGAGTGTATACAGTTCAGGGTGGGGGTAGAGAGTGTATACAGTTCAGGGTGGGGGTAGAGAGTGTATACAGTTCAGGGCGGGGATAGAGAGCGTATACAGTTCAGGGTGGTGGTAGAGAGTGTATACAGTTCAGGGTGGAGGCAGAGAGTGTATACACTTCAGGGTGGGTGCAGAGAGTGTATACAGTTCAGAGTGGGGGGGGGGTAGAGAGTGAATACAGTTCAGGGTGGAGGGGGTAGAGAGTGATAACAGTTCAGGGTGGGGGTCGAGAGTGTATACAGTTCAGGGTGGGGCAGAGTGTGTATACAGTTCAGAGTGGGAGGGGGTAGAGAGTGTATACAGTTCAGGGTGGAGGGGGGTAGAGAGTGTATACAGTTAAGGGTGGGGGTGGGTAGAGAGTGTATACAGTTCAGGGTGGTGGGGGAAGAGAGTGGATACAGTTCAGGGTGGGGGCAGAGAGTGTATACAGCTCAGGGTGGGGGTAGAGAATGTGTACAGTTCAGGGTGGGGGGGGTAGAGAGTGTATGCAGTTCAGGGTGGGGGTAGAGAGTGTTTACAGTTCAGGGCGGGGGTAGAGAGTGGATACAGTTCAGGGTGGGGGGGGTAGAGAGTGTATACATTTCAGGGTGGGGGTAGAGTGTGTATACAGTTCAGGGTGGGGGGGTAGAGAGTGTATACAGTTCAGGGTGGTGGAGGCAGAGAGTGTATACAGTTCAGGGCGAGGGTAGAGAGTGTATACAGTTCAGGGCGGGGATAGAGAGCGTATACAGTTCAGGGTGGTGGTCGAGAGTGTATACAGTTCAGGGTGGAGGCAGAGAGTGTATACACTTCAGGGTGGGGGTAGAGAGTGTATACAGTTCAGGGGGGGCAGAGTGTGTATACAGTTCAGAGTGGGAGGGGGTAGAGAGTGTATACAGTTCAGGGTGGAGGGGGGTAGAGAGTGTATACAGTTCAGGGTGGGGGTAGAGAGTGTATACAGTTAAGGGTGGGGGTGGGTAGAGAGTGTATACAGTTCAGGGTGGTGGGGGTAGAGAGTGGACACAGTTCAGGGTGGGGGCAGAGAGTGTATACAGTTCAGGGTGGGGGTAGAGAATGTGTACAGTTCAGGGTGGGGGGGTAGAGAGTGTATACAGTTCAGGGTGGGTGTAGAGAGTGTTTACAGTTCAGGGCGGGGGTAGAGAGTGGATACAGTTCAGGGTGGGGGGGGTAGAGTGTGTATACATTTCAGGGTGGGGGTAGAGTGTGTATACAGTTCAGGAAGGGGGGGTAGAGAGTGTATACAGTTCAGGCTGGGGGTAGAGAGTGTATACAGTTCAGGGTGGGGGGGTAGAGAGTGTATACAGTTCAGGCTGGGGGTAGAGAGTGTATACAGTTCAGGGTGGGGGGGTAGAGAGTGTATACAGTTCAGGGTGGGGGTAGAGAGTGTATATAGTTCAGGGTGGGGGTAGAGAGTGTTTACAGTTCAGGGCGGGGGTAGAGAGTGGATACAGTTCAGGGTGAGGGGGGGCAGAGAGTGTATACAGTTCAGAGCGGGGGGGGGTAGAGGATGTATACAGTTCTGGGTGGGGGTAGAGAGTGTATACAGTTCAGGGTGGGGGGAGAGAGTGTATACAGTTCAGGGTGGGGGCAGAGTTTGTACAGTTCAGGGTGGGTGTAGAGAGTGTACACAGTTCAGAGTGGGGGTAAGAGAGTGTATACAGTTCAGGATGGGGGTAGAGAGTGTATACAGTTCAGGGTGGGGGGGGTAGAGAGTGTATACAGTTCAGGGTGAGGGTAGAGAGTGTATACAGTTCAGGGTGGGGGGGAGAGAGTGTATACAGTTCAGGGTGGGGGTGGTAGAGAGTGTATACAGTTCAGGGTGGTGGGGGGAGAGAATGTATACAGTTCAGGGTGGGGGCAGAGAGTGTATACAGTTCAGGATGGGGTTAGAGAGTGTATACAGTTCAGGGTGGGGGTAGAGAGTGTATACAGTTCAGGGTGGGGGTGGTAGAGAGTGTGTACAGTTCAGGGTGGTGGGGGTAGAGAGTGTATACAGTTCAGGGTGGGGGGGGTAGAGAGTGTATACAGTTCAGGGTGGGGGTAGAGAGTGTATACAGTTCAGGGTGGGGGTAGAGAGTGTATACAGTTCAGGGCGGGGATAGAGAGCGTATACAGTTCAGGGTGGTGGTAGAGAGTGTATACAGTTCAGGGTGGAGGCAGAGAGTGTATACACTTCAGGGTGGGTGCAGAGAGTGTATACAGTTCAGAGTGGGGGGGGGGTAGAGAGTGAATACAGTTCAGGGTGGAGGGGGTAGAGAGTGATAACAGTTCAGGGTGGGGGTCGAGAGTGTATACAGTTCAGGGTGGGGCAGAGTGTGTATACAGTTCAGAGTGGGAGGGGGTAGAGAGTGTATACAGTTCAGGGTGGAGGGGGGTAGAGAGTGTATACAGTTAAGGGTGGGGGTGGGTAGAGAGTGTATACAGTTCAGGGTGGTGGGGGAAGAGAGTGGATACAGTTCAGGGTGGGGGCAGAGAGTGTATACAGCTCAGGGTGGGGGTAGAGAATGTGTACAGTTCAGGGTGGGGGGGGTAGAGAGTGTATGCAGTTCAGGGTGGGGGTAGAGAGTGTTTACAGTTCAGGGCGGGGGTAGAGAGTGGATACAGTTCAGGGTGGGGGGGGTAGAGAGTGTATACATTTCAGGGTGGGGGTAGAGTGTGTATACAGTTCAGGGTGGGGGGGTAGAGAGTGTATACAGTTCAGGCTGGGGGTAGAGAGTGTATACAGTTCAGGGTGGGGGGGTAGAGAGTGTATACAGTTCAGGGTGGGGGTAGAGAGTGTATATAGTTCAGGGTGGGGGTAGAGAGTGTTTACAGTTCAGGGCGGGGGTAGAGAGTGTATACAGTTCAGGGTGAGGGGGGGCAGAGAGTGTATACAGTTCAGAGCGGGGGGGGGGGGTAGAGGATGTATACAGTTCCGGGTGGGGGTAGAGAGTGTATACAGTTCAGGGTGGGGGTAGAGAGTGTATACAGTTCAGGGTGGGGGCAGAGTGTGTACAGTTCAGGATGGGTGTAGAGAGTGTACACAGTTCAGGGTGGGGGTAAGAGAGTGTATACAGTTCAGGATGGGGGTAGAGAGTGTAGACAGTTCAGGGACGGGGTAGAGAGTGTATACAGTTCAGGGTGGGGGGGGGAGAGAGTGTATACAGTTCAGGGTGGGGGTGGTAGAGAGTGTATACAGTTCAGGGTGGTGGGGGGAGAGAATGTATACAGTTCAGGGTGGGGGCAGAGAGTGTATACAGTTCAGGATGGGGGTGGTAGAGAGTGTGTACAGTTCAGGGTGGTGGGGGTAGAGAGTGTATACAGTTCAGGGTGGGGGGGGTAGAGAGTGTATACAATTCAGGGTGGGGGTAGAGAGTGTATACAGTTCAGGATGGGGGTAGAGCGTGTATACAGTTCAGGGTGGAGGGGGTAGAGAGTGTATACAGTTCAGGGTGGGGGGGGTAGAGAGTGTATACAGTTCAGGGTGGGGGTAGAGAGTGTATACAGTTAAGGGTGGGGGTGGGTAGAGAGTGTATACAGTTCAGGGTGGTGGGGGAAGAGAGTGGATACAGTTCAGGGTGGGGGCAGAGAGTTTATACAGTTCAGGGTGGGGGTAGAGAATGTGTACAGTTCAGGGTGGGGGGGGGTAGAGAGTGTTTACAGTTCAGGGCGGGGGTAGAGAGTGGATACAGTTCAGGGTGGGGGGGGTAGAGAGTGTATACATTTCAGGGTGGGGGTAGAGTGTGTATACAGTTCAGGGAGGGGGGGTAGAGAGTGTATACAGTTCAGGCTGGGGGTAGAGAGTGTATATAGTTCAGGGTGGGGGTAGAGAGTGTTTACAGTTCAGGGCGGGTGTAGAGAGTGGATACAGTTCAGGGTGAGGGGGGGCAGAGAGTGTATACAGTTCAGAGCGGCGGGGGGGGGGGGGATAGAGGATGTATACAGTTCCGGGTGGGGGTAGAGAGTGTATACAGTTCAGGGTGGGGGTAGAGAGTGTATACAGTTCAGGGTGGGGGCAGAGTGTGTACAGTTCAGGATGGGTGTAGAGAGTGTACACAGTTCAGGGTGGGGGTAAGAGAGTGTATACAGTTCAGGATGGGGGTAGAGAGTGTAGACAGTTCAGGGAGGGGGTAGAGAGTGTATACAGTACAGGGTGGGGGGGTAGAGTGTGTATACAGTTCAGGGTGGGGGGGGTAGAGAGTGTATACAGTTCAGGGTGAGGGTAGAGAGTGTATACAGTTCAGGGTGGGGGGGGGAGAGCGTGTATACAGTTCAGGGTGGAGGGGGTAGAGAGTGTATACAGTTCAGGGTGGGGGGGGTAGAGAGTGTATACAGTTCAGGGTGGGGGTAGAGAGTGTATACAGTTAAGGGTGGGGGTGGGTAGAGAGTGTATACAGTTCAGGGTGGTGGGGGAAGAGAGTGGATACAGTTCAGGGTGGGGGCAGAGAGTTTATACAGTTCAGGGTGGGGGTAGAGAATGTGTACAGTTCAGGGTGGGGGGGGGTAGAGAGTGTTTACAGTTCAGGGCGGGGGTAGAGAGTGGATACAGTTCAGGGTGGGGGGGGTAGAGAGTGTATACATTTCAGGGTGGGGGTAGAGTGTGTATACAGTTCAGGGAGGGGGGGTAGAGAGTGTATACAGTTCAGGCTGGGGGTAGAGAGTGTATATAGTTCAGGGTGGGGGTAGAGAGTGTTTACAGTTCAGGGCGGGTGTAGAGAGTGGATACAGTTCAGGGTGAGGGGGGGCAGAGAGTGTATACAGTTCAGAGCGGCGGGGGGGGGGGGGATAGAGGATGTATACAGTTCCGGGTGGGGGTAGAGAGTGTATACAGTTCAGGGTGGGGGTAGAGAGTGTATACAGTTCAGGGTGGGGGCAGAGTGTGTACAGTTCAGGATGGGTGTAGAGAGTGTACACAGTTCAGGGTGGGGGTAAGAGAGTGTATACAGTTCAGGATGGGGGTAGAGAGTGTAGACAGTTCAGGGAGGGGGTAGAGAGTGTATACAGTACAGGGTGGGGGGGTAGAGTGTGTATACAGTTCAGGGTGGGGGGGGTAGAGAGTGTATACAGTTCAGGGTGAGGGTAGAGAGTGTATACAGTTCAGGGTGGGGGGGGGAGAGAGTGTATACAGTTCAGGGTGGGGGTGGTAGAGAGTGTATACAGTTCAGGGTGGTGGGTGGAGAGAATGTATACAGTTCAGGGTGGGGGTAGAGAGTGTATACAGTTCAGGGTGGGGGTGGTAGAGAGTGTGTACAGTTCAGGGTGGTGGGGGTAGAGAGTGTATACAGTTCAGGGTGGGGGGGGGGTAGAGAGTGTATACAGTTCTGGGTGGGGGTAGAGAGTGTATACAGTTCAGGATGGGGGTAGAGCGTGTATACAGTTCAGGGTGGAGGGGGTAGAGAGTGTATACAGTTCAGGGTGGGGGGGGGGGGTAGAGAGTGTATACAGTTCAGGGGAGGGTTAGAGAGTGTATACAGTTCAGGGTGGGGGTAGAGAGTGTATACAGTTCAGGGTGGGGGGTAGAGAGTGTATACAGTTCTGGACGGGGTTAGAGAGTGTATACAGTTCAGGGAGGGGGTAGAGAGTGTATACAGTTCAGGCTGCGGGTAGAGAGTGTATACAGTTCAGGGTGGGGGGGGGTAGAGAGTGTATACAGTTCAGGGTGGGGGTAGAGAGTGTATACAGTTCAGGGTGGGGGTAGAGAGTGTAGACAGTTCAGGATGGGTGTAGAGAGTGTATGCAGTTCAGGGTGGAGGGGTTAGAGTGTGCATACAGTTTGGGGTGGGGGTAGAGAGTGTATACAGTTCAGGGTGGGGGTGGTAGAGAGTGCATACAGTTCTGGGCGGGGTTAGAGAGTGTATACAGTTCAGGGTGGGGGTAGAGAGTGTTTACAGTTCAGGGCGGGGGTAGAGAGTGGATACAGTTCAGGGTGGGGGGGGTAGAGAGTGTATACATTTCAGGGTGGGGGTAGAGTGTGTATACAGTTCAGGGTGGGGGGGTAGAGAGTGTATACAGTTCAGGCTGGGGGTAGAGAGTGTATACAGTTCAGGGTGGGGGGGTAGAGAGTGTATACAGTTCAGGGTGGGGGTAGAGAGTGTATATAGTTCAGGGTGGGGGTAGAGAGTGTTTACAGTTCAGGGCGGGGGTAGAGAGTGTATACAGTTCAGGGTGAGGGGGGGCAGAGAGTGTATACAGTTCAGAGCGGGGGGGGGGGGTAGAGGATGTATACAGTTCCGGGTGGGGGTAGAGAGTGTATACAGTTCAGGGTGGGGGTAGAGAGTGTATACAGTTCAGGGTGGGGGCAGAGTGTGTACAGTTCAGGATGGGTGTAGAGAGTGTACACAGTTCAGGGTGGGGGTAAGAGAGTGTATACAGTTCAGGATGGGGGTAGAGAGTGTAGACAGTTCAGGGACGGGGTAGAGAGTGTATACAGTTCAGGGTGGGGGGGGGAGAGAGTGTATACAGTTCAGGGTGGGGGTGGTAGAGAGTGTATACAGTTCAGGGTGGTGGGGGGAGAGAATGTATACAGTTCAGGGTGGGGGCAGAGAGTGTATACAGTTCAGGATGGGGGTGGTAGAGAGTGTGTACAGTTCAGGGTGGTGGGGGTAGAGAGTGTATACAGTTCAGGGTGGGGGGGGTAGAGAGTGTATACAATTCAGGGTGGGGGTAGAGAGTGTATACAGTTCAGGATGGGGGTAGAGCGTGTATACAGTTCAGGGTGGAGGGGGTAGAGAGTGTATACAGTTCAGGGTGGGGGGGGTAGAGAGTGTATACAGTTCAGGGTGGGGGTAGAGAGTGTATACAGTTAAGGGTGGGGGTGGGTAGAGAGTGTATACAGTTCAGGGTGGTGGGGGAAGAGAGTGGATACAGTTCAGGGTGGGGGCAGAGAGTTTATACAGTTCAGGGTGGGGGTAGAGAATGTGTACAGTTCAGGGTGGGGGGGGGTAGAGAGTGTTTACAGTTCAGGGCGGGGGTAGAGAGTGGATACAGTTCAGGGTGGGGGGGGTAGAGAGTGTATACATTTCAGGGTGGGGGTAGAGTGTGTATACAGTTCAGGGAGGGGGGGTAGAGAGTGTATACAGTTCAGGCTGGGGGTAGAGAGTGTATATAGTTCAGGGTGGGGGTAGAGAGTGTTTACAGTTCAGGGCGGGTGTAGAGAGTGGATACAGTTCAGGGTGAGGGGGGGCAGAGAGTGTATACAGTTCAGAGCGGCGGGGGGGGGGGGGATAGAGGATGTATACAGTTCCGGGTGGGGGTAGAGAGTGTATACAGTTCAGGGTGGGGGTAGAGAGTGTATACAGTTCAGGGTGGGGGCAGAGTGTGTACAGTTCAGGATGGGTGTAGAGAGTGTACACAGTTCAGGGTGGGGGTAAGAGAGTGTATACAGTTCAGGATGGGGGTAGAGAGTGTAGACAGTTCAGGGAGGGGGTAGAGAGTGTATACAGTACAGGGTGGGGGGGTAGAGTGTGTATACAGTTCAGGGTGGGGGGGGTAGAGAGTGTATACAGTTCAGGGTGAGGGTAGAGAGTGTATACAGTTCAGGGTGGGGGGGGGGAGAGAGTGTATACAGTTCAGGGTGGGGGTGGTAGAGAGTGTATACAGTTCAGGGTGGTGGGTGGAGAGAATGTATACAGTTCAGGGTGGGGGTAGAGAGTGTATACAGTTCAGGGTGGGGGTGGTAGAGAGTGTGTACAGTTCAGGGTGGTGGGGGTAGAGAGTGTATACAGTTCAGGGTGGGGGGGGGGTAGAGAGTGTATACAGTTCTGGGTGGGGGTAGAGAGTGTATACAGTTCAGGATGGGGGTAGAGCGTGTATACAGTTCAGGGTGGAGGGGGTAGAGAGTGTATACAGTTCAGGGTGGGGGGGGGGGTAGAGAGTGTATACAGTTCAGGGGAGGGTTAGAGAGTGTATACAGTTCAGGGTGGGGGTAGAGAGTGTATACAGTTCAGGGTGGGGGGTAGAGAGTGTATACAGTTCTGGACGGGGTTAGAGAGTGTATACAGTTCAGGGAGGGGGTAGAGAGTGTATACAGTTCAGGCTGCGGGTAGAGAGTGTATACAGTTCAGGGTGGGGGGGGTAGAGAGTGTATACAGTTCAGGGTGGGGGTAGAGAGTGTATACAGTTCAGGGTGGGGGTAGAGAGTGTAGACAGTTCAGGATGGGTGTAGAGAGTGTATGCAGTTCAGGGTGGAGGGGTTAGAGTGTGCATACAGTTTGGGGTGGGGGTAGAGAGTGTATACAGTTCAGGGTGGGGGTGGTAGAGAGTGCATACAGTTCTGGGCGGGGTTAGAGAGTGTATACAGTTCAGGGTGGGGGTAGAGAGTGTATACAGTTCAGGGTGGTGGGGGCAGAGAGTGTATACAGTTCAGGGTGGTGGGGGCAGAGAGTGTATACAGTTCAGGGTGGGGGTAGAAAGTGTATACAGTTCAGGCTGGGGGGTGGTAGAGCGTGTTTACAGTTCAGGGTGGGTGCAGAGAGTGTATACAGTTCAGGGCGGGGGTAGAGAGTGTATACAGTTCAGGGTGGGTGCAGAGAGTGAAGACAGTTCAGGGCTGGGAGTAGAGAGTGTATACAGTTCAGGGTGGGGGGGGCAGAGAGTGTATACAGTTCAGAGTGGGAGGGGGGTAGAGAGTGTATACAGTTCAGGGTGGAGGGGGTAGAGAGTGATAACAGTTCAGGGTGGGGTAGAGAGAGTATACAGTTCAGGGTGGGGGGGTAGAGGGTGTATACAGTTCAGGGTGGTGGGGGTAGAGAGTGGATACAGTTCAGGGTGGGGGCAGCGAGTGTATACAGTTCAGGATGGGGGTAGAGAGTGTATACAGTTCAGAGTGGGGGGGGGGCAGAGAGTGTATATAGTTCAGGGTGGGGGTAGAGAGGGTATACAGTTCAGGGTGGGGGTAGAGAGGGTATACAGTTCAGGGCAGGGGTAGAGAGTGTATACAGTTCTGGGTGGGGGAGGGGTAGAGAGTCTATACAGTTCAGGGTGGGGGTAGAGAGTGTATACAGTTCAGGGCGGGGGTAGACAGTGTATACAGTTCAGGGAGGGGGGGGGGGTTAGAGAGTGTATAAAATTCAGGGTGGGGGTAGAGAGTGTATACAGTTCAGGATGGGGGTAGAGAGTGTATACAGTTCAGGGTCGGGGTAGAGAGTGATTACATAGAACATAGATAATACAGCACAGAACAGGCCCTTCGGCCCACGATGTTGTGCCGAACCTTTGTCCTAGATTAATCATAGATTATCATTGAATTTACAGTGCAGAAGGAGGCCATTCGGCCCTTTGAGTCTGCACCGGCTCTTGGAAAGAGCACCCTACCCAAACTCAACACCTCCACCCAACACAAAGGGCAATTTGGACATTAAGGGCAATTTATCATTGGCCAATTCACCTAACCCGCACATCTTTGGACTGTGGGAGGAACCCGGAGCACCCGGAGGAAACCCACGCACACACGGGGAGGACGTGCAGACTCCGCACAGCCAATGACCCAAGCCGGAATCGAACCTGGGACCATGGAGCTGTGAAGCAATTGTGCTATCCACAATGCTACCGTGCTGCCGTTAAGAACAAATAAATCTACACTATATCATTTTACCGTAATCCATGTACCTATCCAATAGCTGCTTGAAGGTCCCTAATGTTTCCGACTCAACTACTTCCACAGGCAGTGCATTCCATGCCCCCACTACTCTCTGGGTAAAGAACCTACCTCTAATATCCCTCCTATATCTTCCACCTTTCACCTTAAATTTATGTCCCCTTGTAATGGTGTGTTCCACCCGGGGAAAAAGTCTCTGACTGTCTACTCTATCTATTCCCCTGATCATCTTATAAACCTCTATCAAGTCGCCCCTCATCCTTCTCCGTTCTAGTGAGAAAAGGCCTAGCATCCTCAACCTTTCCTCGTAAGACCTACTCTCCATTCCAGGCAACATCCTGGTAAATCTTCTTTGCACCTTTTCCAGAGCTTCCACATCCTTCCTAAAATGAGGCGACCAGAACTGTACACAGTACTCCAAATGTGGCCTTACCAAAGTTTTGTACAGCTGCATCATCACCTCACGGCTCTTAAATTCAATCCCTCTGTTAATGAACGTGAGCACACCATAGGCCTTCTTCACAGCTCTATCCACTTGAGTGGCAACTTTCAAAGATGTATGAACATAGACCCCAAGATCTCTCTGCTCCTCCACATTGCCAAGAACTCTACCGTTAACCCTGTATTCCGCATTCATATTTGTCCTTCCAAAATGGACAACCTCACACTTTTCAGGGTTAAACTCCATCTGCCACTCTCAGCCCAGCTCTGCATCCTATCTATGTCTCTTTGCAGCCGACAACAGCCCTCCTTACTATCCACAACTCCACCAATCTTCGTATCGTCTGCAAATTTACTGACCCACCCTTCAACTCCCTCATCCAAGTCATTAATGAAAATCACAAACAGCAGAGGACCCAGAACTGATCCCTGCGGTACGCCACTGGTAACTGGGATCCAGGCTGAATATTTGCCATCCACCACCACTCTCTGACTTCTATCGGTTAGCCAGTTTGTTATCCAACTGGCCAAATTTCCCACTATCCCATGCCTCCTTACTTTCTGCATATGCCTACCATGGGGAACTTTATCAAATGCCTTACTAAAATCCATGTACACTACATCCACTGCTTTACCTTCATCCACATGCTTGGTCACCTCCTCAAAGAATTCAATAAGATTTGTAAGGCAAGACCTACCCCTCACAAATCCGTGCTGACTATCCCTAATCAAGCAGTGTCTTTCCAGATGCTCAGAAATCCTATCCTTCAGTACCCTTTCCATTACTTTGCCTACCACCGAAGTAAGACTAACTGGCCTGTAATTCCCAGGGTGATCCCTAGTTACTTTTTTGAACAGGGGCACGACATTCGCCACTCTCCAATCCCCTGGTACCACTCCTGTTGACAGTGAGGATGAAAAGATAATTGCCAACGGCTCTGCAATTTCATCTCTTGCTTCCCATAGAATCCTTGGATATATCCCGTCAGGCCCGGGGGACTTGTCTATCCTCAAGTTTTTCAAAATGCCCAACACATCTTCCTTCCTAACAAGTATTTCCTCGAGCTTACCAATCTGTTTCACACTGTCCTCTCCAACAATATCGCCCCTCTCATTTGTAAATACAGAAGAAAAGTACTCATTCAAGACCTCTCCTACCTCTTCAGACTCAATACACAACCTCCCGCTACTGTCCTTGATTGGACCTACCCTCGCTCTAGTCATTCTCATATTTCTCACATATGTGTAAAAGGCCTTGGGGTTTTCCTTGATCCTACCCGCCAAAGATTGTTCATGCCCTCTCTTAGCTCTCCTAATCCCTTTCTTCAGTTCCCTCCTGGCTATCTTGTATCCTTCCAATGCCCTGTCTGAACCTTGATTCCTCAGCCTTACATAAGTCACCTTTTTCCTCTTAACAAGACATTCAACCTCTCTTGTCAACCATGGTTCCCTCACTCGACCATCTCTTCCCTGCCTGACAGGGACATACATATCAAGGACACGTAGCACCTGTTCCTTGAACAAGTTCCACATTTCACTTGTGTCCTTCCCTGCCAGCCTATGTTCCCAACTTATGCACTTCAATTCTTGTCTGACAACATCGTATTTACCCTTCCCCCAATTGTAAACCTTGCCCTGTTGCACGCACCTATCCCTCTCCATTACTAAAGTGAAAGTCACAGAATTGTGGTCACTATCTCCAAAATGCTCCCCCACTAACAAATCAATCATTTGCCCTGTTTCATTACCCAGTACTAAATCCAATATTGCCCCTCCTCTGGTCGGACAATCTACATACTGTGTTAGAAAAGCTTCCTGGACACACTGCACAAACACCACCCCATCCAAACTATTTGATCTAAAGAGTTTCCACTCAATATTTGGGAAGTTAAAGTCTCCCATGACTACTACCCTATGACTTCTGCACCTTTCCAAAATCTGTTTCCCAATTTGTTCCTCCACATCTCTGTTACTATTGGGGGGCCTATAGAAAACTCCTAACAAGGTTACTGCTCCTTTCCTATTTCTGACTTCAACCCATACTACCTCAATAGGGTGATACTCCTCGAACTGCCTTTCTGCAGCTGTTATACTATCTCTAATTAATAATGCCACCCCCCCACCTCTTTTACCACCCTCCCTAATCTTATTGAAACAGCTATAACCAGGGACCTCCAACAACCATTTCTGCCCCTCTTCTATCCAAGTTTCCGTGATGGCCACCACATCGTAGTCCCAAGTACCGATCCATGCCTTAAGTTCACCCACCTTATTCCTGATGCTTCTTGCGTTGAAGTATACACACTTCAACCCATTTCCGTGCCTGCAAATACTCTCCTTTGTCAGTGTTCCCTTCCCCACTGCCTCATTACATGCTTTGGCGTCCTGAACATCGGCTACCTTAGTTGCTGGACTACAAATCCGGTTCCCATTCCCCTGCCAAATTATTTAAACCCTCCCGAAGAGTACGAGGAAACCTCCCTCCCAGGATATTGGTGCCCCTCTGGTTCAGATGCAACCCGTCCTGCTTGTACAGGTCCCACCTTCCCCAGAATGCGCTCCAATTATCCAAATACCTGAAGCCCTCCCTCCTACACCATTCCTGCAGCCACGTGTTCAACTGCACTCTCTCCCTATTCCTAGCCTCGCTATCACGTGGCACCGGCAACAAACCAGAGATGACAACTCTGTCTGTCCTGGCTTTCAACTTCCAGCCTAACTCCCTAAACTTGTTTATTACCTCCACACCCCTTTTCCTACCTATGTCGTTGGTACCAATGTGCACCACGACTTCTGGCTGCTCACCCTCCCCCTTAAGGATCCTGAAGACACGATCCGAGACATCCCTGGCCCTGGCACCCGGGAGGCAACATACCTTCCGGGAGTCTCGCTCGCGACCACAGAATCTCCTATCTATTCCCCTAACCATTGAATCTCCTACAACTATTGCTTTTCTATTCTCCCCCTTCCCTTCTGAGCCCCAGAGCCAGACTCCGTGCCAGAGACCTGACCGCTAGGGCCTTCCCCCGGTAGGTCATCCCCCCCAACAGCATCCAAAACGGTATACTTGTTTTGAAGGGGAACGGCCACGAGGGATCCCTGCACTGTCTGCCTGTTTGTTTTTTTTCCCCCTGACTGTAACCCAGCTATTCTTGTCCTGTACCTTGGGTGTGGTTACCTCCCTGTAACTCTTCTCAATCACCCCCTCTGCCTCCCGGATGATCCGAAGTTCATCCAGCTTCAGCTCCAGTTCCCTAACACGGTCTTTGAGGAGCTGAAGTTGGGTGCACTTCCCGCAGGTATAGTCAGTGGGGACACCGGTGGTATCCATCACCACCCACATCCTACAGGAGGAGCATGTAACTGGCCTAGCCTCCATCCCCTCTTACCTTACAGAATATAGCTGCTGTGTGGACTAACTAGATCTCCGACTCTGCTCCCAGTCAGCTACACTTTCTGTAAATTCCTGGCTCTCTTCGCACTCTTTGCGGAAATGTCGGAAACAAAATGAAAGGGGCACTTTACTCCCTCCTCACCTAACTCCCTCGGTCACCAAACTCTCAACATTGGAATTAAAAAAGCACCAAATTCAGCACTCATTACAGTTCAAGCTGGGGGGGTAGAGAGTTTATACAGTTCAGGGCGGGGTTAGAGAGTGTATACAGTTCAGGGTGGGGGTAGAGAGTGTATACAGTTCAGGGTGGGGGGGTAGAGAGTGTATACAGCTCAGGGTGGGGGCAGAGAGTGTATACAGTTCAGGGTGGGGGCAGAGACTGATTAAAGTTCAGGGTGGAGCGTGTAGAGAGTGTATCCAGTTCAGGGCGGGGTTAGAGAGTGTATACAGTTCAGGCTGGGGGGGGTAGAGAGTGTATAAAGTTCAGAGTGGGAGGGGGTAGAGAGTGTATACAGTTCAGGGTGGTGGGGGCAAAGAGCGTATACAGTTCAGGGTGGTGGGGGTAGAGAATGTATACAGTTCAGGGTGGGGGTAGAGAGTGTATACAGCTCAGAGTGGGGGTAGAGAGTGTATACAGTTCAGGGTGGGGGGGGGGGTAGATAGTGTATACAGTTCAGGGTGGAGGGGGGAGAGAGTGTATACAGTTCAGGGTGGGGGTAGAGAGTGTATACAGTTCAGGATGGGTGTAGAGAGTGTATACAGTTCAGGGTGGAGGGGGTAGAGAGTGTATACAGTTTGGAGTGGGGGTAGAGAGTGTATACAGTTCAGGGTGGGGGTGGTAGAGAGTGTATACAGTTCTGGGCGGGGTTAGAGAGTGTATACAGTTCAGGGTGGGGGTAGAGAGTGTTTACTGTTCAGGGTGGGTGCAGAGAGTGTATACAATTCAGGGCGGGGGCAGAGAGTGTATACAGTTCAGGGTGGGTGCAGAGAGTGTATACAGTTCAGGGCGGGGGTAGAGAGTGTATACAGTTCAGGGTGGGGGTAGAGTGTGTATACAGTCCAGGGTGGAGGGGATAGAGAGTGATAACAGTTCAGGGTGGTGGGGCCAGAGAGTGTATACAGTTCAGGGTGGGGGGGGGGGGGGGAGAGAGTGACAACAGTTCAGGGTGGGGATAGAGAGTGTATATAGTTCAGGGTGGGGCGGGTAGAGAGTGTATATAGTTCAGGGTGGTGGGGGTAGAGAGTGGATACAGTTCAGGTTGGGGGTAGAGAGTGTATACAGTTCAGGGTGGGGGTAGAGAGTGTATACAGTTCAGAGTGGGGGTAGAGAGTGTCTACAGTTCAGGGTGGGGGTAGAGAGTGTATACAGCTCAGAGTGGGGGTAGAGAGTGTCTACAATTCAGGGCGGGGGTAGAGAGTGTATACAGTTCAGGGTGGTGGGGGCAGAGAGCGTATCCAGTTCAGGGTGCTGGGGGCAGAGAGTGTATACAGTTCAGGGTGGGGGTAGAGAGTGTTTACAGTTCAGGGCGGGGGTAGAGAGTGTATACAGTTCAGGGTGAGGGGGGGCAGAGAGTGTATACAGTTCAGAGCGGGGGGGGGGGTAGAGGATGTATACAGTTCCGGGTGGGGGTAGAGAGTGTATACAGTTCAGGGTGGGGGTAGAGAGTGTATACAGTTCAGGGTGGGGGCAGAGTGTGTACAGTTCAGGATGGGTGTAGAGAGTGTACACAGTTCAGGGTGGGGGTAAGAGAGTGTATACAGTTCAGGATGGGGGTAGAGAGTGTAGACAGTTCAGGGACGGGGTAGAGAGTGTATACAGTTCAGGGTGGGGGGGGGGGAGAGAGTGTATACAGTTCAGGGTGGGGGTGGTAGAGAGTGTATACAGTTCAGGGTGGTGGGGGGAGAGAATGTATACAGTTCAGGGTGGGGGCAGAGAGTGTATACAGTTCAGGATGGGGTTAGAGAGTGTATACAGTTCAGGGTGGGGGTAGAGTGTGTATACAGTTCAGGGTGGGGGTGGTAGAGAGTGTGTACAGTTCAGGGTGGTGGGGGTAGAGAGTGTATACAGTTCAGGGTGGGGGGGGGTAGAGAGTGTATACAGTTCAGGGTGGGGGTAGAGAGTGTATACAGTTCAGGATGGGGGTAGAGCGTGTATACAGTTCAGGGTGGAGGGGGTAGAGAGTGTATACAGTTCAGGGTGGGGGGGGTAGAGAGTGTATACAGTTCAGGGTGGGGGTAGAGAGTGTATACAGTTAAGGGTGGGGGTGGGTAGAGAGTGTATACAGTTCAGGGTGGTGGGGGAAGAGAGTGGATACAGTTCAGGGTGGGGGCAGAGAGTTTATACAGTTCAGGGTGGGGGTAGAGAATGTGTACAGTTCAGGGTGGGGGGGGGGTAGAGAGTGTTTACAGTTCAGGGCGGGGGTAGAGAGTGGATACAGTTCAGGGTGGGGGGGGTAGAGAGTGTATACATTTCAGGGTGGGGGTAGAGTGTGTATACAGTTCAGGGAGGGGGGGTAGAGAGTGTATACAGTTCAGGCTGGGGGTAGAGAGTGTATATAGTTCAGGGTGGGGGTAGAGAGTGTTTACAGTTCAGGGCGGGTGTAGAGAGTGGATACAGTTCAGGGTGAGGGGGGGCAGAGAGTGTATACAGTTCAGGGCGGCGGGGGGGGGGGGGGGGGATAGAGGATGTATACAGTTCCGGGTGGGGGTAGAGAGTGTATACAGTTCAGGGTGGGGGTAGAGAGTGTATACAGTTCAGGGTGGGGGCAGAGTGTGTACAGTTCAGGATGGGTGTAGAGAGTGTACACAGTTCAGGGTGGGGGTAAGAGAGTGTATACAGTTCAGGATGGGGGTAGAGAGTGTAGACAGTTCAGGGAGGGGGTAGAGAGTGTATACAGTACAGGGTGGGGGGGTAGAGTGTGTATACAGTTCAGGGTGGGGGGGGTAGAGAGTGTATACAGTTCAGGGTGAGGGTAGAGAGTGTATACAGTTCAGGGTGGGGGGGGGAGAGAGTGTATACAGTTCAGGGTGGGGGTGGTAGAGAGTGTATACAGTTCAGGGTGGTGGGTGGAGAGAATGTATACAGTTCAGGGTGGGGGTAGAGAGTGTATACAGTTCAGGGTGGGGGTGGTAGAGAGTGTGTACAGTTCAGGGTGGTGGGGGTAGAGAGTGTATACAGTTCAGGGTGGGGGGGGGGTAGAGAGTGTATACAGTTCTGGGTGGGGGTAGAGAGTGTATACAGTTCAGGATGGGGGTAGAGCGTGTATACAGTTCAGGGTGGAGGGGGTAGAGAGTGTATACAGTTCAGGGTGGGGGGGGGGGGTAGAGAGTGTATACAGTTCAGGGCAGGGTTAGAGAGTGTATACAGTTCAGGGTGGGGGTAGAGAGTGTATACAGTTCAGGGTGGGGGGTAGAGAGTGTATACAGTTCTGGGCGGGGTTAGAGAGTGTATACAGTTCAGGGAGGGGGTAGAGAGTGTATACAGTTCAGGCTGCGGGTAGAGAGTGTATACAGTTCAGGGTGGGGGGGGTAGAGAGTGTATACAGTTCAGGGTGGGGGTAGAGAGTGTATACAGTTCAGGGTGGGGGTAGAGAGTGTAGACAGTTCAGGATGGGTGTAGAGAGTGTATGCAGTTCAGGGTGGAGGGGTTAGAGTGTGCATACAGTTTGGGGTGGGGGTAGAGAGTGTATACAGTTCAGGGTGGGGGTGGTAGAGAGTGCATACAGTTCTGGGCGGGGTTAGAGAGTGTATACAGTTCAGGGTGGGGGTAGAGAGTGTATACAGTTCAGGGTGGTGGGGGCAGAGAGTGTATACAGTTCAGGGTGGTGGGGGCAGAGAGTGTATACAGTTCAGGGTGGGGGTAGAAAGTGTATACAGTTCAGGCTGGGGGGTGGTAGAGCGTGTTTACAGTTCAGGGTGGGTGCAGAGAGTGTATACAGTTCAGGGCGGGGGTAGAGAGTGTATACAGTTCAGGGTGGGTGCAGAGAGTGAAGACAGTTCAGGGCTGGGAGTAGAGAGTGTATACAGTTCAGGGTGGGGGGGGCAGAGAGTGTATACAGTTCAGAGTGGGAGGGGGTAGAGAGTGTATACAGTTCAGGGTGGAGGGGGTAGAGAGTGATAACAGTTCAGGGTGGGGTAGAGAGAGTATACAGTTCAGGGTGGGGGGGTAGAGGGTGTATACAGTTTAGGGTGGTGGGGGTAGAGAGTGGATACAGTTCAGGGTGGGGGCAGCGAGTGTATACAGTTCAGGATGGGGGTAGAGAGTGTATACAGTTCAGCGTGGGGGGGGGGCAGAGAGTGTATATAGTTCAGGGTGGGGGTAGAGAGGGTATACAGTTCAGGGTGGGGGTAGAGAGGGTATACAGTTCAGGGCAGGGGTAGAGAGTGTATACAGTTCTGGATGGGGGAGGGGTAGAGAGTCTATACAGTTCAGGGTGGGGGTAGAGAGTGTATACAGTTCAGGGCGGGGGTAGACAGTGTATACAGTTCAGGGAGGGGGGGGGTTAGAGAGTGTATAAAATTCAGGGTGGGGGTAGAGAGTGTATACAGTTCAGGATGGGGGTAGAGAGTGTATACAGTTCAGGGTCGGGGTAGAGAGTGATTACATAGAACATAGATAATACAGCACAGAACAGGCCCTTCGGCCCACGATGTTGTGCCGAACCTTTGTCCTAGATTAATCATAGATTATCATTGAATTTACAGTGCAGAAGGAGGCCATTCGGCCCTTTGAGTCTGCACCGGCTCTTGGAAAGAGCACCCTACCCAAACTCAACACCTCCACCCAACACAAAGGGCAATTTGGACATTAAGGGCAATTTATCATTGGCCAATTCACCTAACCCGCACATCTTTGGACTGTGGGAGGAACCCGGAGCACCCGGAGGAAACCCACGCACACACGGGGAGGACGTGCAGACTCCGCACAGCCAATGACCCAAGCCGGAATCGAACCTGGGACCATGGAGCTGTGAAGCAATTGTGCTATCCACAATGCTACCGTGCTGCCGTTAAGAACAAATAAATCTACACTATATCATTTTACCGTAATCCATGTACCTATCCAATAGCTGCTTGAAGGTCCCTAATGTTTCCGACTCAACTACTTCCACAGGCAGTGCATTCCATGCCCCCACTACTCTCTGGGTAAAGAACCTACCTCTAATATCCCTCCTATATCTTCCACCTTTCACCTTAAATTTATGTCCCCTTGTAATGGTGTGTTCCACCCGGGGAAAAAGTCTCTGACTGTCTACTCTATCTATTCCCCTGATCATCTTATAAACCTCTATCAAGTCGCCCCTCATCCTTCTCCGTTCTAGTGAGAAAAGGCCTAGCATCCTCAACCTTTCCTCGTAAGACCTACTCTCCATTCCAGGCAACATCCTGGTAAATCTTCTTTGCACCTTTTCCAGAGCTTCCACATCCTTCCTAAAATGAGGCGACCAGAACTGTACACAGTACTCCAAATGTGGCCTTACCAAAGTTTTGTACAGCTGCATCATCACCTCACGGCTCTTAAATTCAATCCCTCTGTTAATGAACGTGAGCACACCATAGGCCTTCTTCACAGCTCTATCCACTTGAGTGGCAACTTTCAAAGATGTATGAACATAGACCCCAAGATCTCTCTGCTCCTCCACATTGCCAAGAACTCTACCGTTAACCCTGTATTCCGCATTCATATTTGTCCTTCCAAAATGGACAACCTCACACTTTTCAGGGTTAAACTCCATCTGCCACTCTCAGCCCAGCTCTGCATCCTATCTATGTCTCTTTGCAGCCGACAACAGCCCTCCTTACTATCCACAACTCCACCAATCTTCGTATCGTCTGCAAATTTACTGACCCACCCTTCAACTCCCTCATCCAAGTCATTAATGAAAATCACAAACAGCAGAGGACCCAGAACTGATCCCTGCGGTACGCCACTGGTAACTGGGATCCAGGCTGAATATTTGCCATCCACCACCACTCTCTGACTTCTATCGGTTAGCCAGTTTGTTATCCAACTGGCCAAATTTCCCACTATCCCATGCCTCCTTACTTTCTGCATATGCCTACCATGGGGAACTTTATCAAATGCCTTACTAAAATCCATGTACACTACATCCACTGCTTTACCTTCATCCACATGCTTGGTCACCTCCTCAAAGAATTCAATAAGATTTGTAAGGCAAGACCTACCCCTCACAAATCCGTGCTGACTATCCCTAATCAAGCAGTGTCTTTCCAGATGCTCAGAAATCCTATCCTTCAGTACCCTTTCCATTACTTTGCCTACCACCGAAGTAAGACTAACTGGCCTGTAATTCCCAGGGTGATCCCTAGTTACTTTTTTGAACAGGGGCACGACATTCGCCACTCTCCAATCCCCTGGTACCACTCCTGTTGACAGTGAGGATGAAAAGATAATTGCCAACGGCTCTGCAATTTCATCTCTTGCTTCCCATAGAATCCTTGGATATATCCCGTCAGGCCCGGGGGACTTGTCTATCCTCAAGTTTTTCAAAATGCCCAACACATCTTCCTTCCTAACAAGTATTTCCTCGAGCTTACCAATCTGTTTCACACTGTCCTCTCCAACAATATCGCCCCTCTCATTTGTAAATACAGAAGAAAAGTACTCATTCAAGACCTCTCCTACCTCTTCAGACTCAATACACAACCTCCCGCTACTGTCCTTGATTGGACCTACCCTCGCTCTAGTCATTCTCATATTTCTCACATATGTGTAAAAGGCCTTGGGGTTTTCCTTGATCCTACCCGCCAAAGATTGTTCATGCCCTCTCTTAGCTCTCCTAATCCCTTTCTTCAGTTCCCTCCTGGCTATCTTGTATCCTTCCAATGCCCTGTCTGAACCTTGATTCCTCAGCCTTACATAAGTCACCTTTTTCCTCTTAACAAGACATTCAACCTCTCTTGTCAACCATGGTTCCCTCACTCGACCATCTCTTCCCTGCCTGACAGGGACATACATATCAAGGACACGTAGCACCTGTTCCTTGAACAAGTTCCACATTTCACTTGTGTCCTTCCCTGCCAGCCTATGTTCCCAACTTATGCACTTCAATTCTTGTCTGACAACATCGTATTTACCCTTCCCCCAATTGTAAACCTTGCCCTGTTGCACGCACCTATCCCTCTCCATTACTAAAGTGAAAGTCACAGAATTGTGGTCACTATCTCCAAAATGCTCCCCCACTAACAAATCAATCATTTGCCCTGTTTCATTACCCAGTACTAAATCCAATATTGCCCCTCCTCTGGTCGGACAATCTACATACTGTGTTAGAAAAGCTTCCTGGACACACTGCACAAACACCACCCCATCCAAACTATTTGATCTAAAGAGTTTCCACTCAATATTTGGGAAGTTAAAGTCTCCCATGACTACTACCCTATGACTTCTGCACCTTTCCAAAATCTGTTTCCCAATTTGTTCCTCCACATCTCTGTTACTATTGGGGGGCCTATAGAAAACTCCTAACAAGGTTACTGCTCCTTTCCTATTTCTGACTTCAACCCATACTACCTCAATAGGGTGATACTCCTCGAACTGCCTTTCTGCAGCTGTTATACTATCTCTAATTAATAATGCCACCCCCCCACCTCTTTTACCACCCTCCCTAATCTTATTGAAACAGCTATAACCAGGGACCTCCAACAACCATTTCTGCCCCTCTTCTATCCAAGTTTCCGTGATGGCCACCACATCGTAGTCCCAAGTACCGATCCATGCCTTAAGTTCACCCACCTTATTCCTGATGCTTCTTGCGTTGAAGTATACACACTTCAACCCATTTCCGTGCCTGCAAATACTCTCCTTTGTCAGTGTTCCCTTCCCCACTGCCTCATTACATGCTTTGGCGTCCTGAACATCGGCTACCTTAGTTGCTGGACTACAAATCCGGTTCCCATTCCCCTGCCAAATTATTTAAACCCTCCCGAAGAGTACGAGGAAACCTCCCTCCCAGGATATTGGTGCCCCTCTGGTTCAGATGCAACCCGTCCTGCTTGTACAGGTCCCACCTTCCCCAGAATGCGCTCCAATTATCCAAATACCTGAAGCCCTCCCTCCTACACCATTCCTGCAGCCACGTGTTCAACTGCACTCTCTCCCTATTCCTAGCCTCGCTATCACGTGGCACCGGCAACAAACCAGAGATGACAACTCTGTCTGTCCTGGCTTTCAACTTCCAGCCTAACTCCCTAAACTTGTTTATTACCTCCACACCCCTTTTCCTACCTATGTCGTTGGTACCAATGTGCACCACGACTTCTGGCTGCTCACCCTCCCCCTTAAGGATCCTGAAGACACGATCCGAGACATCCCTGGCCCTGGCACCCGGGAGGCAACATACCTTCCGGGAGTCTCGCTCGCGACCACAGAATCTCCTATCTATTCCCCTAACCATTGAATCTCCTACAACTATTGCTTTTCTATTCTCCCCCTTCCCTTCTGAGCCCCAGAGCCAGACTCCGTGCCAGAGACCTGACCGCTAGGGCCTTCCCCCGGTAGGTCATCCCCCCCAACAGCATCCAAAACGGTATACTTGTTTTGAAGGGGAACGGCCACGAGGGATCCCTGCACTGTCTGCCTGTTTGTTTTTTTTCCCCCTGACTGTAACCCAGCTATTCTTGTCCTGTACCTTGGGTGTGGTTACCTCCCTGTAACTCTTCTCAATCACCCCCTCTGCCTCCCGGATGATCCGAAGTTCATCCAGCTTCAGCTCCAGTTCCCTAACACGGTCTTTGAGGAGCTGAAGTTGGGTGCACTTCCCGCAGGTATAGTCAGTGGGGACACCGGTGGTATCCATCACCACCCACATCCTACAGGAGGAGCATGTAACTGGCCTAGCCTCCATCCCCTCTTACCTTACAGAATATAGCTGCTGTGTGGACTAACTAGATCTCCGACTCTGCTCCCAGTCAGCTACACTTTCTGTAAATTCCTGGCTCTCTTCGCACTCTTTGCGGAAATGTCGGAAACAAAATGAAAGGGGCACTTTACTCCCTCCTCACCTAACTCCCTCGGTCACCAAACTCTCAACATTGGAATTAAAAAAGCACCAAATTCAGCACTCATTACAGTTCAAGCTGGGGGGGTAGAGAGTTTATACAGTTCAGGGCGGGGTTAGAGAGTGTATACAGTTCAGGGTGGGGGTAGAGAGTGTATACAGTTCAGGGTGGGGGGGTAGAGAGTGTATACAGCTCAGGGTGGGGGCAGAGAGTGTATACAGTTCAGGGTGGGGGCAGAGACTGATTAAAGTTCAGGGTGGAGCGTGTAGAGAGTGTATCCAGTTCAGGGCGGGGTTAGAGAGTGTATACAGTTCAGGCTGGGGGGGTAGAGAGTGTATAAAGTTCAGAGTGGGAGGGGGTAGAGAGTGTATACAGTTCAGGGTGGTGGGGGCAAAGAGCGTATACAGTTCAGGGTGGTGGGGGTAGAGAATGTATACAGTTCAGGGTGGGGGTAGAGAGTGTATACAGCTCAGAGTGGGGGTAGAGAGTGTATACAGTTCAGGGTGGGGGGGGGGTAGATAGTGTATACAGTTCAGGGTGGAGGGGGGAGAGAGTGTATACAGTTCAGGGTGGGGGTAGAGAGTGTATACAGTTCAGGATGGGTGTAGAGAGTGTATACAGTTCAGGGTGGAGGGGGTAGAGAGTGTATACAGTTTGGAGTGGGGGTAGAGAGTGTATACAGTTCAGGGTGGGGGTGGTAGAGAGTGTATACAGTTCTGGGCGGGGTTAGAGAGTGTATACAGTTCAGGGTGGGGGTAGAGAGTGTTTACTGTTCAGGGTGGGTGCAGAGAGTGTATACAATTCAGGGCGGGGGCAGAGAGTGTATACAGTTCAGGGTGGGTGCAGAGAGTGTATACAGTTCAGGGCGGGGGTAGAGAGTGTATACAGTTCAGGGTGGGGGTAGAGTGTGTATACAGTCCAGGGTGGAGGGGATAGAGAGTGATAACAGTTCAGGGTGGTGGGGCCAGAGAGTGTATACAGTTCAGGGTGGGGGGGGGGGGGGGAGAGAGTGACAACAGTTCAGGGTGGGGATAGAGAGTGTATATAGTTCAGGGTGGGGCGGGTAGAGAGTGTATATAGTTCAGGGTGGTGGGGGTAGAGAGTGGATACAGTTCAGGTTGGGGGTAGAGAGTGTATACAGTTCAGGGTGGGGGTAGAGAGTGTATACAGTTCAGAGTGGGGGTAGAGAGTGTCTACAGTTCAGGGTGGGGGTAGAGAGTGTATACAGCTCAGAGTGGGGGTAGAGAGTGTCTACAATTCAGGGCGGGGGTAGAGAGTGTATACAGTTCAGGGTGGTGGGGGCAGAGAGCGTATCCAGTTCAGGGTGCTGGGGGCAGAGAGTGTATACAGTTCAGGGTGGGGGTAGAGAGTGTTTACAGTTCAGGGCGGGGGTAGAGAGTGTATACAGTTCAGGGTGAGGGGGGGCAGAGAGTGTATACAGTTCAGAGCGGGGGGGGGGGTAGAGGATGTATACAGTTCCGGGTGGGGGTAGAGAGTGTATACAGTTCAGGGTGGGGGTAGAGAGTGTATACAGTTCAGGGTGGGGGCAGAGTGTGTACAGTTCAGGATGGGTGTAGAGAGTGTACACAGTTCAGGGTGGGGGTAAGAGAGTGTATACAGTTCAGGATGGGGGTAGAGAGTGTAGACAGTTCAGGGACGGGGTAGAGAGTGTATACAGTTCAGGGTGGGGGGGGGGAGAGAGTGTATACAGTTCAGGGTGGGGGTGGTAGAGAGTGTATACAGTTCAGGGTGGTGGGGGGAGAGAATGTATACAGTTCAGGGTGGGGGCAGAGAGTGTATACAGTTCAGGATGGGGTTAGAGAGTGTATACAGTTCAGGGTGGGGGTAGAGTGTGTATACAGTTCAGGGTGGGGGTGGTAGAGAGTGTGTACAGTTCAGGGTGGTGGGGGTAGAGAGTGTATACAGTTCAGGGTGGGGGGGGGTAGAGAGTGTATACAGTTCAGGGTGGGGGTAGAGAGTGTATACAGTTCAGGATGGGGGTAGAGCGTGTATACAGTTCAGGGTGGAGGGGGTAGAGAGTGTATACAGTTCAGGGTGGGGGGGGTAGAGAGTGTATACAGTTCAGGGTGGGGGTAGAGAGTGTATACAGTTAAGGGTGGGGGTGGGTAGAGAGTGTATACAGTTCAGGGTGGTGGGGGAAGAGAGTGGATACAGTTCAGGGTGGGGGCAGAGAGTTTATACAGTTCAGGGTGGGGGTAGAGAATGTGTACAGTTCAGGGTGGGGGGGGGGTAGAGAGTGTTTACAGTTCAGGGCGGGGGTAGAGAGTGGATACAGTTCAGGGTGGGGGGGGGTAGAGAGTGTATACATTTCAGGGTGGGGGTAGAGTGTGTATACAGTTCAGGGAGGGGGGGTAGAGAGTGTATACAGTTCAGGCTGGGGGTAGAGAGTGTATATAGTTCAGGGTGGGGGTAGAGAGTGTTTACAGTTCAGGGCGGGTGTAGAGAGTGGATACAGTTCAGGGTGAGGGGGGGCAGAGAGTGTATACAGTTCAGGGCGGCGGGGGGGGGGGGGGGGGGGATAGAGGATGTATACAGTTCCGGGTGGGGGTAGAGAGTGTATACAGTTCAGGGTGGGGGTAGAGAGTGTATACAGTTCAGGGTGGGGGCAGAGTGTGTACAGTTCAGGATGGGTGTAGAGAGTGTATACAGTTCAGGATGGGGGTAGAGAGTGTAGACAGTTCAGGGAGGGGGTAGAGAGTGTATACAGTACAGGGTGGGGGGGTAGAGTGTGTATACAGTTCAGGGTGGGGGGGGTAGAGAGTGTATACAGTTCAGGGTGAGGGTAGAGAGTGTATACAGTTCAGGGTGGGGGGGGGAGAGAGTGTATACAGTTCAGGGTGGGGGTGGTAGAGAGTGTATACAGTTCAGGGTGGTGGGTGGAGAGAATGTATACAGTTCAGGGTGGGGGTAGAGAGTGTATACAGTTCAGGGTGGGGGTGGTAGAGAGTGTGTACAGTTCAGGGTGGTGGGGGTAGAGAGTGTATACAGTTCAGGGTGGGGGGGGGGTAGAGAGTGTATACAGTTCTGGGTGGGGGTAGAGAGTGTATACAGTTCAGGATGGGGGTAGAGCGTGTATACAGTTCAGGGTGGAGGGGGTAGAGAGTGTATACAGTTCAGGGTGGGGGGGGGGGTAGAGAGTGTATACAGTTCAGGGCAGGGTTAGAGAGTGTATACAGTTCAGGGTGGGGGTAGAGAGTGTATACAGTTCAGGGTGGGGGGTAGAGAGTGTATACAGTTCTGGGCGGGGTTAGAGAGTGTATACAGTTCAGGGAGGGGGTAGAGAGTGTATACAGTTCAGGCTGCGGGTAGAGAGTGTATACAGTTCAGGGTGGGGGGGGTAGAGAGTGTATACAGTTCAGGGTGGGGGTAGAGAGTGTATACAGTTCAGGGTGGGGGTAGAGAGTGTAGACAGTTCAGGATGGGTGTAGAGAGTGTATGCAGTTCAGGGTGGAGGGGTTAGAGTGTGCATACAGTTTGGGGTGGGGGTAGAGAGTGTATACAGTTCAGGGTGGGGGTGGTAGAGAGTGCATACAGTTCTGGGCGGGGTTAGAGAGTGTATACAGTTCAGGGTGGGGGTAGAGTGTGTATACAGTTCAGGGTGGGGGTGGTAGAGAGTGTGTACAGTTCAGGGTGGTGGGGGTAGAGAGTGTATACAGTTCAGGGTGGGGGGGGGTAGAGAGTGTATACAGTTCAGGGTGGGGGTAGAGAGTGTATACAGTTCAGGATGGGGGTAGAGCGTGTATACAGTTCAGGGTGGAGGGGGTAGAGAGTGTATACAGTTCAGGGTGGGGGGGGTAGAGAGTGTATACAGTTCAGGGTGGGGGTAGAGAGTGTATACAGTTAAGGGTGGGGGTGGGTAGAGAGTGTATACAGTTCAGGGTGGTGGGGGAAGAGAGTGGATACAGTTCAGGGTGGGGGCAGAGAGTTTATACAGTTCAGGGTGGGGGTAGAGAATGTGTACAGTTCAGGGTGGGGGGGGGTAGAGAGTGTTTACAGTTCAGGGCGGGGGTAGAGAGTGGATACAGTTCAGGGTGGGGGGGGTAGAGAGTGTATACATTTCAGGGTGGGGGTAGAGTGTGTATACAGTTCAGGGAGGGGGGGGTAGAGAGTGTATACAGTTCAGGCTGGGGGTAGAGAGTGTATATAGTTCAGGGTGGGGGTAGAGAGTGTTTACAGTTCAGGGCGGGTGTAGAGAGTGGATACAGTTCAGGGTGAGGGGGGGCAGAGAGTGTATACAGTTCAGGGCGGCGGGGGGGGGGGGGGGGGATAGAGGATGTATACAGTTCCGGGTGGGGGTAGAGAGTGTATACAGTTCAGGGTGGGGGTAGAGAGTGTATACAGTTCAGGGTGGGGGCAGAGTGTGTACAGTTCAGGATGGGTGTAGAGAGTGTACACAGTTCAGGGTGGGGGTAAGAGAGTGTATACAGTTCAGGATGGGGGTAGAGAGTGTAGACAGTTCAGGGAGGGGGTAGAGAGTGTATACAGTACAGGGTGGGGGGGTAGAGTGTGTATACAGTTCAGGGTGGGGGGGGTAGAGAGTGTATACAGTTCAGGGTGAGGGTAGAGAGTGTATACAGTTCAGGGTGGGGGGGGGAGAGAGTGTATACAGTTCAGGGTGGGGGTGGTAGAGAGTGTATACAGTTCAGGGTGGTGGGTGGAGAGAATGTATACAGTTCAGGGTGGGGGTAGAGAGTGTATACAGTTCAGGGTGGGGGTGGTAGAGAGTGTGTACAGTTCAGGGTGGTGGGGGTAGAGAGTGTATACAGTTCAGGGTGGGGGGGGGGGGTAGAGAGTGTATACAGTTCTGGGTGGGGGTAGAGAGTGTATACAGTTCAGGATGGGGGTAGAGCGTGTATACAGTTCAGGGTGGAGGGGGTAGAGAGTGTATACAGTTCAGGGTGGGGGGGGGGGGTAGAGAGTGTATACAGTTCAGGGCAGGGTTAGAGAGTGTATACAGTTCAGGGTGGGGGTAGAGAGTGTATACAGTTCAGGGTGGGGGGTAGAGAGTGTATACAGTTCTGGGCGGGGTTAGAGAGTGTATACAGTTCAGGGAGGGGGTAGAGAGTGTATACAGTTCAGGCTGCGGGTAGAGAGTGTATACAGTTCAGGGTGGGGGGGGTAGAGAGTGTATACAGTTCAGGGTGGGGGTAGAGAGTGTATACAGTTCAGGGTGGGGGTAGAGAGTGTAGACAGTTCAGGATGGGTGTAGAGAGTGTATGCAGTTCAGGGTGGAGGGGTTAGAGTGTGCATACAGTTTGGGGTGGGGGTAGAGAGTGTATACAGTTCAGGGTGGGGGTGGTAGAGAGTGCATACAGTTCTGGGCGGGGTTAGAGAGTGTATACAGTTCAGGGTGGGGGTAGAGAGTGTATACAGTTCAGGGTGGTGGGGGCAGAGAGTGTATACAGTTCAGGGTGGTGGGGGCAGAGAGTGTATACAGTTCAGGGTGGGGGTAGAAAGTGTATACAGTTCAGGCTGGGGGGTGGTAGAGCGTGTTTACAGTTCAGGGTGGGTGCAGAGAGTGTATACAGTTCAGGGCGGGGGTAGAGAGTGTATACAGTTCAGGGTGGGTGCAGAGAGTGAAGACAGTTCAGGGCTGGGAGTAGAGAGTGTATACAGTTCAGGGTGGGGGGGGCCGAGAGTGTATACAGTTCAGAGTGGGAGGGGGTAGAGAGTGTATACAGTTCAGGGTGGAGGGGGTAGAGAGTGATAACAGTTCAGGGTGGGGTAGAGAGAGTATACAGTTCAGGGTGGGGGGGTAGAGGGTGTATACAGTTTAGGGTGGTGGGGGTAGAGAGTGGATACAGTTCAGGGTGGGGGCAGCGAGTGTATACAGTTCAGGATGGGGGTAGAGAGTGTATACAGTTCAGCGTGGGGGGGGGGCAGAGAGTGTATATAGTTCAGGGTGGGGGTAGAGAGGGTATACAGTTCAGGGTGGGGGTAGAGAGGGTATACAGTTCAGGGCAGGGGTAGAGAGTGTATACAGTTCTGGATGGGGGAGGGGTAGAGAGTCTATACAGTTCAGGGTGGGGGTAGAGAGTGTATACAGTTCAGGGCGGGGGTAGACAGTGTATACAGTTCAGGGAGGGGGGGGGTTAGAGAGTGTATAAAATTCAGGGTGGGGGTAGAGAGTGTATACAGTTCAGGATGGGGGTAGAGAGTGTATACAGTTCAGGGTCGGGGTAGAGAGTGATTACATAGAACATAGATAATACAGCACAGAACAGGCCCTTCGGCCCACGATGTTGTGCCGAACCTTTGTCCTAGATTAATCATAGATTATCATTGAATTTACAGTGCAGAAGGAGGCCATTCGGCCCTTTGAGTCTGCACCGGCTCTTGGAAAGAGCACCCTACCCAAACTCAACACCTCCACCCAACACAAAGGGCAATTTGGACATTAAGGGCAATTTATCATTGGCCAATTCACCTAACCCGCACATCTTTGGACTGTGGGAGGAACCCGGAGCACCCGGAGGAAACCCACGCACACACGGGGAGGACGTGCAGACTCCGCACAGCCAATGACCCAAGCCGGAATCGAACCTGGGACCATGGAGCTGTGAAGCAATTGTGCTATCCACAATGCTACCGTGCTGCCGTTAAGAACAAATAAATCTACACTATATCATTTTACCGTAATCCATGTACCTATCCAATAGCTGCTTGAAGGTCCCTAATGTTTCCGACTCAACTACTTCCACAGGCAGTGCATTCCATGCCCCCACTACTCTCTGGGTAAAGAACCTACCTCTAATATCCCTCCTATATCTTCCACCTTTCACCTTAAATTTATGTCCCCTTGTAATGGTGTGTTCCACCCGGGGAAAAAGTCTCTGACTGTCTACTCTATCTATTCCCCTGATCATCTTATAAACCTCTATCAAGTCGCCCCTCATCCTTCTCCGTTCTAGTGAGAAAAGGCCTAGCATCCTCAACCTTTCCTCGTAAGACCTACTCTCCATTCCAGGCAACATCCTGGTAAATCTTCTTTGCACCTTTTCCAGAGCTTCCACATCCTTCCTAAAATGAGGCGACCAGAACTGTACACAGTACTCCAAATGTGGCCTTACCAAAGTTTTGTACAGCTGCATCATCACCTCACGGCTCTTAAATTCAATCCCTCTGTTAATGAACGTGAGCACACCATAGGCCTTCTTCACAGCTCTATCCACTTGAGTGGCAACTTTCAAAGATGTATGAACATAGACCCCAAGATCTCTCTGCTCCTCCACATTGCCAAGAACTCTACCGTTAACCCTGTATTCCGCATTCATATTTGTCCTTCCAAAATGGACAACCTCACACTTTTCAGGGTTAAACTCCATCTGCCACTCTCAGCCCAGCTCTGCATCCTATCTATGTCTCTTTGCAGCCGACAACAGCCCTCCTTACTATCCACAACTCCACCAATCTTCGTATCGTCTGCAAATTTACTGACCCACCCTTCAACTCCCTCATCCAAGTCATTAATGAAAATCACAAACAGCAGAGGACCCAGAACTGATCCCTGCGGTACGCCACTGGTAACTGGGATCCAGGCTGAATATTTGCCATCCACCACCACTCTCTGACTTCTATCGGTTAGCCAGTTTGTTATCCAACTGGCCAAATTTCCCACTATCCCATGCCTCCTTACTTTCTGCATATGCCTACCATGGGGAACTTTATCAAATGCCTTACTAAAATCCATGTACACTACATCCACTGCTTTACCTTCATCCACATGCTTGGTCACCTCCTCAAAGAATTCAATAAGATTTGTAAGGCAAGACCTACCCCTCACAAATCCGTGCTGACTATCCCTAATCAAGCAGTGTCTTTCCAGATGCTCAGAAATCCTATCCTTCAGTACCCTTTCCATTACTTTGCCTACCACCGAAGTAAGACTAACTGGCCTGTAATTCCCAGGGTGATCCCTAGTTACTTTTTTGAACAGGGGCACGACATTCGCCACTCTCCAATCCCCTGGTACCACTCCTGTTGACAGTGAGGATGAAAAGATAATTGCCAACGGCTCTGCAATTTCATCTCTTGCTTCCCATAGAATCCTTGGATATATCCCGTCAGGCCCGGGGGACTTGTCTATCCTCAAGTTTTTCAAAATGCCCAACACATCTTCCTTCCTAACAAGTATTTCCTCGAGCTTACCAATCTGTTTCACACTGTCCTCTCCAACAATATCGCCCCTCTCATTTGTAAATACAGAAGAAAAGTACTCATTCAAGACCTCTCCTACCTCTTCAGACTCAATACACAACCTCCCGCTACTGTCCTTGATTGGACCTACCCTCGCTCTAGTCATTCTCATATTTCTCACATATGTGTAAAAGGCCTTGGGGTTTTCCTTGATCCTACCCGCCAAAGATTGTTCATGCCCTCTCTTAGCTCTCCTAATCCCTTTCTTCAGTTCCCTCCTGGCTATCTTGTATCCTTCCAATGCCCTGTCTGAACCTTGATTCCTCAGCCTTACATAAGTCACCTTTTTCCTCTTAACAAGACATTCAACCTCTCTTGTCAACCATGGTTCCCTCACTCGACCATCTCTTCCCTGCCTGACAGGGACATACATATCAAGGACACGTAGCACCTGTTCCTTGAACAAGTTCCACATTTCACTTGTGTCCTTCCCTGCCAGCCTATGTTCCCAACTTATGCACTTCAATTCTTGTCTGACAACATCGTATTTACCCTTCCCCCAATTGTAAACCTTGCCCTGTTGCACGCACCTATCCCTCTCCATTACTAAAGTGAAAGTCACAGAATTGTGGTCACTATCTCCAAAATGCTCCCCCACTAACAAATCAATCATTTGCCCTGTTTCATTACCCAGTACTAAATCCAATATTGCCCCTCCTCTGGTCGGACAATCTACATACTGTGTTAGAAAAGCTTCCTGGACACACTGCACAAACACCACCCCATCCAAACTATTTGATCTAAAGAGTTTCCACTCAATATTTGGGAAGTTAAAGTCGCCCATGACTACTACCCTATGACTTCTGCACCTTTCCAAAATCTGTTTCCCAATTTGTTCCTCCACATCTCTGTTACTATTGGGGGGCCTATAGAAAACTCCTAACAAGGTTACTGCTCCTTTCCTATTTCTGACTTCAACCCATACTACCTCAATAGGGTGATACTCCTCGAACTGCCTTTCTGCAGCTGTTATACTATCTCTAATTAATAATGCCACCCCCCCACCTCTTTTACCACCCTCCCTAATCTTATTGAAACAGCTATAACCAGGGACCTCCAACAACCATTTCTGCCCCTCTTCTATCCAAGTTTCCGTGATGGCCACCACATCGTAGTCCCAAGTACCGATCCATGCCTTAAGTTCACCCACCTTATTCCTGATGCTTCTTGCGTTGAAGTATACACACTTCAACCCATTTCCGTGCCTGCAAATACTCTCCTTTGTCAGTGTTCCCTTCCCCACTGCCTCATTACATGCTTTGGCGTCCTGAACATCGGCTACCTTAGTTGCTGGACTACAAATCCGGTTCCCATTCCCCTGCCAAATTATTTAAACCCTCCCGAAGAGTACGAGGAAACCTCCCTCCCAGGATATTGGTGCCCCTCTGGTTCAGATGCAACCCGTCCTGCTTGTACAGGTCCCACCTTCCCCAGAATGCGCTCCAATTATCCAAATACCTGAAGCCCTCCCTCCTACACCATTCCTGCAGCCACGTGTTCAACTGCACTCTCTCCCTATTCCTAGCCTCGCTATCACGTGGCACCGGCAACAAACCAGAGATGACAACTCTGTCTGTCCTGGCTTTCAACTTCCAGCCTAACTCCCTAAACTTGTTTATTACCTCCACACCCCTTTTCCTACCTATGTCGTTGGTACCAATGTGCACCACGACTTCTGGCTGCTCACCCTCCCCCTTAAGGATCCTGAAGACACGATCCGAGACATCCCTGGCCCTGGCACCCGGGAGGCAACATACCTTCCGGGAGTCTCGCTCGCGACCACAGAATCTCCTATCTATTCCCCTAACCATTGAATCTCCTACAACTATTGCTTTTCTATTCTCCCCCTTCCCTTCTGAGCCCCAGAGCCAGACTCCGTGCCAGAGACCTGACCGCTAGGGCCTTCCCCCGGTAGGTCATCCCCCTCAACAGCATCCAAAACGGTATACTTGTTTTGAAGGGGAACGGCCACGAGGGATCCCTGCACTGTCTGCCTGTTTGTTTTTTTTCCCCCTGACTGTAACCCAGCTATTCTTGTCCTGTACCTTGGGTGTGGTTACCTCCCTGTAACTCTTCTCAATCACCCCCTCTGCCTCCCGGATGATCCGAAGTTCATCCAGCTTCAGCTCCAGTTCCCTAACACGGTCTTTGAGGAGCTGAAGTTGGGTGCACTTCCCGCAGGTATAGTCAGTGGGGACACCGGTGGTATCCATCACCACCCACATCCTACAGGAGGAGCATGTAACTGGCCTAGCCTCCATCCCCTCTTACCTTACAGAATATAGCTGCTGTGTGGACTAACTAGATCTCCGACTCTGCTCCCAGTCAGCTACACTTTCTGTAAATTCCTGGCTCTCTTCGCACTCTTTGCGGAAATGTCGGAAACAAAATGAAAGGGGCACTTTACTCCCTCCTCACCTAACTCCCTCGGTCACCAAACTCTCAACATTGGAATTAAAAAAGCACCAAATTCAGCACTCATTACAGTTCAAGCTGGGGGGGTAGAGAGTTTATACAGTTCAGGGCGGGGTTAGAGAGTGTATACAGTTCAGGGTGGGGGTAGAGAGTGTATACAGTTCAGGGTGGGGGGGTAGAGAGTGTATACAGCTCAGGGTGGGGGCAGAGAGTGTATACAGTTCAGGGTGGGGGCAGAGACTGATTAAAGTTCAGGGTGGAGCGTGTAGAGAGTGTATCCAGTTCAGGGCGGGGTTAGAGAGTGTATACAGTTCAGGCTGGGGGGGGTAGAGAGTGTATAAAGTTCAGAGTGGGAGGGGGTAGAGAGTGTATACAGTTCAGGGTGGTGGGGGCAAAGAGCGTATACAGTTCAGGGTGGTGGGGGTAGAGAATGTATACAGTTCAGGGTGGGGGTAGAGAGTGTATACAGCTCAGAGTGGGGGTAGAGAGTGTATACAGTTCAGGGTGGGGGGGGGGGTAGATAGTGTATACAGTTCAGGGTGGAGTGGGGAGAGAGTGTATACAGTTCAGGGTGGGGGTAGAGAGTGTATACAGTTCAGGATGGGTGTAGAGAGTGTATACAGTTCAGGGTGGAGGGGGTAGAGAGTGTATACAGTTTGGAGTGGGGGTAGAGAGTGTATACAGTTCAGGGTGGGGGTGGTAGAGAGTGTATACAGTTCTGGGCGGGGTTAGAGAGTGTATACAGTTCAGGGTGGGGGTAGAGAGTGTTTACTGTTCAGGGTGGGTGCAGAGAGTGTATACAATTCAGGGCGGGGGCAGAGAGTGTATACAGTTCAGGGTGGGTGCAGAGAGTGTATACAGTTCAGGGCGGGGGTAGAGAGTGTATACAGTTCAGGGTGGGGGTAGAGTGTGTATACAGTCCAGGGTGGAGGGGATAGAGAGTGATAACAGTTCAGGGTGGTGGGGCCAGAGAGTGTATACAGTTCAGGGTGGGGGGGGGGGGGGAGAGAGTGACAACAGTTCAGGGTGGGGATAGAGAGTGTATATAGTTCAGGGTGGGGCGGGTAGAGAGTGTATATAGTTCAGGGTGGTGGGGGTAGAGAGTGGATACAGTTCAGGTTGGGGGTAGAGAGTGTATACAGTTCAGGGTGGGGGTAGAGAGTGTATACAGCTCAGAGTGGGGGTAGAGAGTGTCTACAATTCAGGGCGGGGGTAGAGAGTGTATACAGTTCAGGGTGGTGGGGGCAGAGAGCGTATCCAGTTCAGGGTGCTGGGGGCAGAGAGTGTATACAGTTCAGATGGGGGCAGAGAGTGTATACAGTTCAGGGCAGGGGGGGTAGAGAGTGTATACAGTTCAAGGCGGGGGGTAGAGAGTGTATATAGTTCAGGGTGGGGGGGTTGAGAGAGTATACAGTTCAGGGCCGGGGTAGAGAGTGTATACAGTTCAGGGCGGGGGTAGAGAGTGTATACAGTACAGGGTGGGGGGGTAGAGAGTGTATGCAGTTCAGGGTGGGGGTACAGAGTGAATACACTTCAGGGCGGGGGTACAGAGTGTATACAGTTCAGGGTGGGGGGGGGGCAGAGAGTGTATACAGTTCAGGGTGGGGCGTAGAGAGTGTACACAGTTCAGGGTGGGGGGACAGAGTGTATACAGTTCAGGGTGGGGGGGGCAGAGAGTGTATACAGTTCAGAGCGGGGAGGTAGAGAGTGTATACAGTTCAGGGTGGGGGTAGAGAGTGTATACAGTTCAGGGTGGGGGTAGGGAGTGTATACAGTTCAGGGTGGGGGTAGAGAGTGTATACAGTTCAGGGCGGGGTTAGAGAATGTATACAGTTCAGAGCGGGGGGGATAGAGAGTGTGTACAGTTCAGGGTGGGGGGGTAGAGAGTGGATACAGTTCAGGGCGGGGTAGAGAGTGTATACAGTTCAGGGTGGGGGGGTAGAGAGTGGATACAGTTCATGGTGGTGGGGGTAGAGAGTGTATACAGTTCAGGGAGGGGGTAGAGAGTGTATACAGTTCAGGGTGGGGGGTAGAGAGTGTATACCCGTCAGAGCGGGGGTGTAGAGAGTGTATACAGTTCAGGGTGGGGGTAGAGAGTGTATACAGTTCTGGGCGGGGGTAGAGAGTGTATACAGTTCAGGGCGGAGGGGGTAGAGAGTGTAGACAGTTCAGAGCGGGGGTGTAGAGAGTGTATACAGTTCAGGGTGGGGGTAGAGAGCGTATACAGTTCAGGGTGGGGGGGCAGAGAGTGTATACAGTTCAGGGTGGGGGTAGAGAGTGTACACAGTTCAGCGTGGTGGGGGTAGAGAGTGTATACAATTCACGGTGGGGGTAGCGAGTGTATACAGTTCAGGGTGGTGGGGGTAGAGAGTGTATACAGTTCAGGGTGGGGGTAGAGGGTGTATACAGTTCTGGGTGGGGGGGGTAGAGAGTGTATACAGTTCAGGGCACGGTTAGAGAGTGTATACTGTTCAGGGTGGGGGTAGAGAGTGTGTACAGTTCAGGGTGGGGGGGGGTAGAGAGTGTATACAGTTCAGGGTGGGGGGGTAGAGAGTGGATACAGTTCAGGGTGGGGGGGGGCAGAGAGTGTATACACCTCTGAGCGGGGGCGGTAGAGTGTGTATACAGTTCAGGGAGGGGGGGTAGAAAGTGTATACAGTTCAGGGAGGGGGGGTGGAGAGTGTATACAGTTCAGGGTGGGGGTGGAAGAGAGTGTATACAGTTCAGGACGGGGGTAGAGAGTATATACAGTTCAGGGTGGGGGTAGAGAGAGTATACAGTTCAGGGTGGGGATGGTAGAGAGTGTATACAGTTCAGGGTTCTGGGGGTAGAGAGTGTATACAGTTCAGGGTGGGGGGGTAGAGAGTGTATACAGTTCAGGGTGGGGGGGGTAGAGAATGTATACAGTTCAGGGCGGGGGTAGAGAGTGTATACAGTTCAGGGTGGGGGTAGAGGGTGTATACAGTTCTGGGTGGGAGAGGTAGAGAGCGTATACAGTTCAGGGCAGGGTTAGAGAGTGTATACAGTTCAGGGTGGGGGGGGTAGAGAGTGTATACAGTTCAGAGCGGGGGTGTAGAGAGTGTATACAGTTCAGGGTGGGGGTAGAGAGTGTATACAGTTCTGGGCGGGGGTAGAGAGTGTATACAGTTCAGGGCGGAGGGGATAAAGAGTGTATACAGTCCAGAGCGGGGGTGTAGAGAGTGTATACAGTTCAGGGTGGGGGTAGAGAGTGTATACAGTTCAGGGTGGGGGGAAGAGAGTGTATACAGTTCAGGGTGGTGGGGGCAGAGAGCGTATACAGTTCAGGGTGGTGGGGGCAGAGAGTGTATACAGTTCAGGGTGGGGGGGTAGAGAGTGTATACAGTTCAGGGTGGGGGGGGGGTAGAGAATGTATACAGTTCAGGGCGGGGGTAGAGAGTGTATACAGTTCAGGGTGGGGGTAGAGGGTGTATACAGTTCTGGGTGGGAGAGGTAGAGAGCGTATACAGTTCAGGGCAGGGTTAGAGAGTGTATACAGTTCAGGGTGGGGGGGGGGGGGGGTAGAGAGTGTACACAGTTCAGAGCGGGGGTGTAGAGAGTGTATACAGTTCAGGGTGGGGGTAGAGAGTGTATACAGTTCTGGGCGGGGGTAGAGAGTGTATACAGTTCAGGGCGGAGGGGATAGAGAGTGTATACAGTCCAGAGCGGGGGTGTAGAGAGTGTATACAGTTCAGGGTGGGGGTAGAGAGTGTATACAGTTCAGGGTGGGGGGGAAGAGAGTGTATACAGTTCAGGGTGGTGGGGGCAGAGAGCGTATACAGTTCAGGGTGGTGGGGGCAGAGAGTGTATACAGTTCAGGGTGGGGGCAGAGAGTGTATACAGTTCAAGGTGGGGGTAGAGAGTGTATACAGTTCAGGGTGGGGGTAGAGAGTGTATACAGTTCAGGGCGGGGGTAGAGAGTGTATACAGTTCAGGGCGGGTGGGGGTAGAGAGTGTATACAGTTCAGGATGGGTGTAGAGAGTGTATACAGTTCAGGGTGTAGGGAGTAGAGAGTGTATACAGTTCAGGGAGGGGGCAGAGAGTGTATACAGTTCAGGGTGGGTGCAGAGAGTGTATACAGTTCAGGGCGGGGGTAGAGAGTGTATACAGTTCAGGGTGGGGGTAGAGTGTGTATACAGTCCAGGGTGGAGGGGATAGAGAGTGATAACAGTTCAGGGTGGTGGGGCCAGAGAGTGTATACAGTTCAGGGTGGGGGGGGGGGGGGGGGGGAGAGAGTGACAACAGTTCAGGGTGGGGATAGAGAGTGTATATAGTTCAGGGTGGGGCGGGTAGAGAGTGTATACAGTTCAGGGTGGTGGGGGTAGAGAGTGGATACAGTTCAGGTTGGGGGTAGAGAGTGTATACAGTTCAGGGTGGGGGTAGAGAGTGTATACAGTTCAGAGTGGGGGTAGAGAGTGTCTACAGTTCAGGGTGGGGGTAGAGAGTGTATACAGCTCAGAGTGGGGGTAGAGAGTGTCTACAATTCAGGGCGGGGGTAGAGAGTGTATACAGTTCAGGGTGGTGGGGGCAGAGAGCGTATCCAGTTCAGGGTGCTGGGGGCAGAGAGTGTATACAGTTCAGATGGGGGCAGAGAGTGTATACAGTTCAGGGCAGGGGGGGTAGAGAGTGTATACAGTTCAAGGCGGGGGGTAGAGAGTGTATATAGTTCAGGGTGGGGGGGTTGAGAGAGTATACAGTTCAGGGCCGGGGTAGAGAGTGTATACAGTTCAGGGCGGGGGTAGAGAGTGTATACAGTACAGGGTGGGGGGGTAGAGAGTGTATGCAGTTCAGGGTGGGGGTACAGAGTGAATACACTTCAGGGCGGGGGTACAGAGTGTATACAGTTCAGGGTGGGGGGGGGCAGAGAGTGTATACAGTTCAGGGTGGGGCGTAGAGAGTGTACACAGTTCAGGGTGGGGGGACAGAGTGTATACAGTTCAGGGTGGGGGGGGCAGAGAGTGTATACAGTTCAGAGCGGGGAGGTAGAGAGTGTATACAGTTCAGGGTGGGGGTAGAGAGTGTATACAGTTCAGGGTGGGGGTAGAGAGTGTATACAGTTCTGGGCGGGGGTAGAGAGTGTATACAGTTCAGGGCGGAGGGGGTAGAGAGTGTAGACAGTTCAGAGCGGGGGTGTAGAGAGTGTATACAGTTCAGGGTGGGGGTAGAGAGCGTATACAGTTCAGGGTGGGGGGGCAGAGAGTGTATACAGTTCAGGGCGGGGGTAGAGAGTGTACACAGTTCAGCGTGGTGGGGGTAGAGAGTGTATACAATTCACGGTGGGGGTAGCGAGTGTATACAGTTCAGGGTGGTGGGGGTAGAGAGTGTATACAGTTCAGGGTGGGGGTAGAGGGTGTATACAGTTCTGGGTGGGGGGGGTAGAGAGTGTATACAGTTCAGGGCACGGTTAGAGAGTGTATACTGTTCAGGGTGGGGGTAGAGAGTGTACACAGTTCAGCGTGGTGGGGGTAGAGAGTGTATACAATTCACGGTGGGGGTAGCGAGTGTATACAGTTCAGGGTGGTGGGGGTAGAGAGTGTATACAGTTCAGGGTGGGGGTAGAGGGTGTATACAGTTCTGGGTGGGGGGGGTAGAGAGTGTATACAGTTCAGGGCACGGTTAGAGAGTGTATACTGTTCAGGGTGGGGGTAGAGAGTGTGTACAGTTCAGGGTGGGGGGGGGTAGAGAGTGTATACAGTTCAGGGTGGGGGGGTAGAGAGTGGATACAGTTCAGGGTGGGGGGGGGCAGAGAGTGTATACACCTCTGAGCGGGGGCGGTAGAGTGTGTATACAGTTCAGGGAGGGGGGGGTAGAAAGTGTATACAGTTCAGGGAGGGGGGGTGGAGAGTGTATACAGTTCAGGGTGGGGGTGGAAGAGAGTGTATACAGTTCAGGACGGGGGTAGAGAGTATATACAGTTCAGGGTGGGGGTAGAGAGAGTATACAGTTCAGGGTGGGGATGGTAGAGAGTGTATACAGTTCAGGGTTCTGGGGGTAGAGAGTGTATACAGTTCAGGGTGGGGGGGTAGAGAGTGTATACAGTTCAGGGTGGGGGGGGTAGAGAATGTATACAGTTCAGGGCGGGGGTAGAGAGTGTATACAGTTCAGGGTGGGGGTAGAGGGTGTATACAGTTCTGGGTGGGAGAGGTAGAGAGCGTATACAGTTCAGGGCAGGGTTAGAGAGTGTATACAGTTCAGGGTGGGGGGGGTAGAGAGTGTATACAGTTCAGAGCGGGGGTGTAGAGAGTGTATACAGTTCAGGGTGGGGGTAGAGAGTGTATACAGTTCTGGGCGGGGGTAGAGAGTGTATACAGTTCAGGGCGGAGGGGATAAAGAGTGTATACAGTCCAGAGCGGGGGTGTAGAGAGTGTATACAGTTCAGGGTGGGGGTAGAGAGTGTATACAGTTCAGGGTGGGGGGAAGAGAGTGTATACAGTTCAGGGTGGTGGGGGCAGAGAGCGTATACAGTTCAGGGTGGTGGGGGCAGAGAGTGTATACAGTTCAGGGTGGGGGGGTAGAGAGTGTATACAGTTCAGGGTGGGGGGGGGTAGAGAATGTATACAGTTCAGGGCGGGGGTAGAGAGTGTATACAGTTCAGGGTGGGGGTAGAGGGTGTATACAGTTCTGGGTGGGAGAGGTAGAGAGCGTATACAGTTCAGGGCAGGGTTAGAGAGTGTATACAGTTCAGGGTGGGGGGGGGGGGGGTAGAGAGTGTACACAGTTCAGAGCGGGGGTGTAGAGAGTGTATACAGTTCAGGGTGGGGGTAGAGAGTGTATACAGTTCTGGGCGGGGGTAGAGAGTGTATACAGTTCAGGGCGGAGGGGATAGAGAGTGTATACAGTCCAGAGCGGGGGTGTAGAGAGTGTATACAGTTCAGGGTGGGGGTAGAGAGTGTATACAGTTCAGGGTGGGGGGGAAGAGAGTGTATACAGTTCAGGGTGGTGGGGGCAGAGAGCGTATACAGTTCAGGGTGGTGGGGGCAGAGAGTGTATACAGTTCAGGGTGGGGGCAGAGAGTGTATACAGTTCAAGGTGGGGGTAGAGAGTGTATACAGTTCAGGGTGGGGGTAGAGAGTGTATACAGTTCAGGGCGGGGGTAGAGAGTGTATACAGTTCAGGGCGGGTGGGGGTAGAGAGTGTATACAGTTCAGGATGGGTGTAGAGAGTGTATACAGTTCAGGGTGTAGGGAGTAGAGAGTGTATACAGTTCAGGGAGGGGGCAGAGAGTGTATACAGTTCAGGGTGGGTGCAGAGAGTGTATACAGTTCAGGGCGGGGGTAGAGAGTGTATACAGTTCAGGGTGGGGGTAGAGTGTGTATACAGTCCAGGGTGGAGGGGATAGAGAGTGATAACAGTTCAGGGTGGTGGGGCCAGAGAGTGTATACAGTTCAGGGTGGGGGGGGGGGGGGGGGGGAGAGAGTGACAACAGTTCAGGGTGGGGATAGAGAGTGTATATAGTTCAGGGTGGGGCGGGTAGAGAGTGTATACAGTTCAGGGTGGTGGGGGTAGAGAGTGGATACAGTTCAGGTTGGGGGTAGAGAGTGTATACAGTTCAGGGTGGGGGTAGAGAGTGTATACAGTTCAGAGTGGGGGTAGAGAGTGTCTACAGTTCAGGGTGGGGGTAGAGAGTGTATACAGCTCAGAGTGGGGGTAGAGAGTGTCTACAATTCAGGGCGGGGGTAGAGAGTGTATACAGTTCAGGGTGGTGGGGGCAGAGAGCGTATCCAGTTCAGGGTGCTGGGGGCAGAGAGTGTATACAGTTCAGATGGGGGCAGAGAGTGTATACAGTTCAGGGCAGGGGGGGTAGAGAGTGTATACAGTTCAAGGCGGGGGGTAGAGAGTGTATATAGTTCAGGGTGGGGGGGTTGAGAGAGTATACAGTTCAGGGCCGGGGTAGAGAGTGTATACAGTTCAGGGCGGGGGTAGAGAGTGTATACAGTACAGGGTGGGGGGGTAGAGAGTGTATGCAGTTCAGGGTGGGGGTACAGAGTGAATACACTTCAGGGCGGGGGTACAGAGTGTATACAGTTCAGGGTGGGGGGGGGCAGAGAGTGTATACAGTTCAGGGTGGGGCGTAGAGAGTGTACACAGTTCAGGGTGGGGGGACAGAGTGTATACAGTTCAGGGTGGGGGGGGCAGAGAGTGTATACAGTTCAGAGCGGGGAGGTAGAGAGTGTATACAGTTCAGGGTGGGGGTAGAGAGTGTATACAGTTCAGGGTGGGGGTAGAGAGTGTATACAGTTCTGGGCGGGGGTAGAGAGTGTATACAGTTCAGGGCGGAGGGGGTAGAGAGTGTAGACAGTTCAGAGCGGGGGTGTAGAGAGTGTATACAGTTCAGGGTGGGGGTAGAGAGCGTATACAGTTCAGGGTGGGGGGGCAGAGAGTGTATACAGTTCAGGGCGGGGGTAGAGAGTGTACACAGTTCAGCGTGGTGGGGGTAGAGAGTGTATACAATTCACGGTGGGGGTAGCGAGTGTATACAGTTCAGGGTGGTGGGGGTAGAGAGTGTATACAGTTCAGGGTGGGGGTAGAGGGTGTATACAGTTCTGGGTGGGGGGGGGTAGAGAGTGTATACAGTTCAGGGCACGGTTAGAGAGTGTATACTGTTCAGGGTGGGGGTAGAGAGTGTGTACAGTTCAGGGTGGGGGGGGGGTAGAGAGTGTATACAGTTCAGGGTGGGGGGGTAGAGAGTGGATACAGTTCAGGGTGGGGGGGGCAGAGAGTGTATACACCTCTGAGCGGGGGCGGTAGAGTGTGTATACAGTTCAGGGAGGGGGGGTAGAAAGTGTATACAGTTCAGGGAGGGGGGGTGGAGAGTGTATACAGTTCAGGGTGGGGGTGGAAGAGAGTGTATACAGTTCAGGACGGGGGTAGAGAGTATATACAGTTCAGGGTGGGGGTAGAGAGAGTATACAGTTCAGGGTGGGGATGGTAGAGAGTGTATACAGTTCAGGGTTCTGGGGGTAGAGAGTGTATACAGTTCAGGGTGGGGGGGTAGAGAGTGTATACAGTTCAGGGTGGGGGGGGGTAGAGAATGTATACAGTTCAGGGCGGGGGTAGAGAGTGTATACAGTTCAGGGTGGGGGTAGAGGGTGTATACAGTTCTGGGTGGGAGAGGTAGAGAGCGTATACAGTTCAGGGCAGGGTTAGAGAGTGTATACAGTTCAGGGTGGGGGGGGGGGGGTAGAGAGTGTACACAGTTCAGAGCGGGGGTGTAGAGAGTGTATACAGTTCAGGGTGGGGGTAGAGAGTGTATACAGTTCTGGGCGGGGGTAGAGAGTGTATACAGTTCAGGGCGGAGGGGATAGAGAGTGTATACAGTCCAGAGCGGGGGTGTAGAGAGTGTATACAGTTCAGGGTGGGGGTAGAGAGTGTATACAGTTCAGGGTGGGGGGGAAGAGAGTGTATACAGTTCAGGGTGGTGGGGGCAGAGAGCGTATACAGTTCAGGGTGGTGGGGGCAGAGAGTGTATACAGTTCAGGGTGGGGGCAGAGAGTGTATACAGTTCAAGGTGGGGGTAGAGAGTGTATACAGTTCAGGGTGGGGGTAGAGAGTGTATACAGTTCAGGGCGGGGGTAGAGAGTGTATACAGTTCAGGGCGGGTGGGGGTAGAGAGTGTATACAGTTCAGGATGGGTGTAGAGAGTGTATACAGTTCAGGGTGTAGGGAGTAGAGAGTGTATACAGTTCAGGGAGGGGGTAGAGGGTGTATACAGTTCAGGGTGGGGGGGTAGAGAGTGTATACAGTTCAGGGCAGGGTTAGAGAGTGTATACAGTTCAGGGTGGGGGGTAGAGAGTGTATACAGTTCAGGGTAGGGGTAGAGAGTGTATACAGTTCAAGGTTGGGGTAGAGAGTGTATACAGTTCAGGGCGGGGGTAGAGAGTGTATACAGTTCAGGGTGGGGGGTAGAGAGTGTATACAGTTCAGGGTGGGGGTAGAGAGTGTATACAGTTCAGGGCGGGGGTAGCGAGTGTATACAGTTCAGGGTGGGGGGGAGCAGAGAGTGTATACAGTTTAGAGCGGGGGGGGGTAGAGGGTGTATACAGTTCAGGCTGGGGGGGGTAGAGAGTGGATACAGTTCAGGGCGGGGGTAGAGAGTGTATACAGTTCAGGGTGGGGGGGGTAGAGAGTGGATACAGTTCAGGGTGGGGGTAGAGAGTGTATACAGTTCTGGGCGGGGGTAGAGAGTAGAGACAGTTCAGGGTGGGGGGGGTAGAGAGTGTATACAGTTCAGGGTGGGGGGGTAGAGAGTGGATACATTTGAGGGTGGGGGGGCAGAGAGTATATACAGTTCAGAGCGGAGGGGGGTAGAGAGTGTATACAGTTCAGGGTGGGGGTAGAGAATCTATACAGTTCAGGGCGGGGTAGAGAGTGTATACAGTACAGGGTGGGGGGGGGTTGAGAATGTATACAGTTCAGGGTGGGGGGGGAAGAGAGTGTATACAGTTGAGGGCGGGGGTAGAGAGTAAATACAGTTCAGGGTGGGGGCAGAGAGTGTATACAGTACAGGATGGGGGCAGAGAGTGTATACAGTTCAGGGTGGGGGTAGAGAGAGTATACAGTTCAGGGTGGGGGTGGTGGAGAGTGTATACAGTTCAGGGTGGGGGTAGAGTGTGTATACAGTTCAGGGCGGTGGGGGTAGAGAGTGTATACAGTTCAGGCTGGGGGTAGAGAGTGTATACAGTTCAGGGTGGGGGTAGAGAGTGTATACAGTTCAGGGCAGGGGAAGAGAGTGTATACAGTTCAGGGTGGGGGTAGAGAGTGTATACAGTTCAGGGTGGGGGTAGAGAGTGTATACAGTTCAGGGCGGGGGTAGAGAGTGTATACAGTTCAGGGTGGGGGGGGGTAGAGAGTGTATACAGTTCAGGATGGGGGTAGAGGGTGTATACAGTTCAGGGTGGGGGGGGTAGAGAGTGTATACTGTTCAGGGCAGAGTTAGAGAGTGTATACAGTTCAGGGTGGGGGGGTAGAGAGTGTATACAGTTCAGGGTGGTGGGGGCAGAGAGCGTATACAGTTCAGGGTGGTAGGGGCAGAGAGTGTATACAGTTCAGGGTGGGGGTTAGAGAGCGTATACAGTTCAGGGTGGTGGGGGCAGAGAGCGTATACAGTTCAGGGTGGTGGGGGCAGAGAGTGTATACAGTTCAGGGCAGGGTGGGGTAGAGAGTGTATACAGTTCAGGGTGGTGGGGGCGGAGAGTGTGTACAGTTCAGTGTGGTGGGGCAGAGAGTTTATACAGTTCAGGGTGGGGGGGGTAGAGAGTGATAACAGTTCAGGGTGGGGGTAGAGAGTGTATATAGTTCAGGGTGGGGGGGTAGAGAGTGTTAACAGTTCAGGGTGGTGGGGATAGAGAGTGGATACAGTTCACGTTGGGGGCAGAGAGTGTATACAGTTCAGGGTGGGGGTAGAGAGTGTGTACAGTTCAGGGAGAAGGGATAGAGAGTGTATAAAGTTCAGGGTGGGGGTAGAGAGTGTATACAGTTCAGAGTGGGGGTAGAGAGTGTCTACAGTTCAGGGTGGGGGTAGAGAGAGTATACAGCTCAGAGTGGGGGTAGAGAGTGTCTACAATTCAGGGCGGGTGTAGAGAGTGGATACAGTTCAGGGTGGGGGTAGAGAGTGTATACAGTTCAGGGTGGGGGGGGTAGAGAGTGTATACAGTTCAGGATGGGGGTAGAGGGTGTATACAGTTCAGGGTGGGGGGGGTAGAGAGTGTATACTGTTCAGGGCAGAGTTAGAGAGTGTATACAGTTCAGGGTGGGGGGGTAGAGAGTGTATACAGTTCAAGGTGGGGGTAGAGAGTGTATACAGTTCAAGGTGGGGGTAGAGAGTGTATACAGTTCAGGGCGGGGGTAGAGAGTGTATACAGTTCAGGGCGGGTGGGGGTAGAGAGTGTATACAGTTCAGGATGGGTGTAGAGAGTGTATACAGTTCAGGGTGTAGGGAGTAGAGAGTGTATACAGTTCAGGGAGGGGGTAGAGGGTGTATACAGTTCAGGGTGGGGGGGGGTAGAGAGTGTATACAGTTCAGGGCAGGGTTAGAGAGTGTATACAGTTCAGGGTGGGGGGTAGAGAGTGTATACAGTTCAGGGTAGGGGTAGAGAGTGTATACAGTTCAAGGTTGGGGTAGAGAGTGTATACAGTTCAGGGCGGGGGTAGAGAGTGTATACAGTTCAGGGTGGGGGGTAGAGAGTGTATACAGTTCAGGGTGGGGGTAGAGAGTGTATACAGTTCAGGGCGGGGGTAGCGAGTGTATACAGTTCAGGGTGGGGGGGAGCAGAGAGTGTATACAGTTTAGAGCGGGGGGGGTAGAGGGTGTATACAGTTCAGGGTGGGGGGGGGTAGAGAGTGGATACAGTTCAGGGCGGGGGTAGAGAGTGTATACAGTTCAGGGTGGGGGGGGTAGAGAGTGGATACAGTTCAGGGTGGTGGGGGTAGAGAGTGTATGCAGTTCAGGGCGGGCGTGTAGAGAGTGTACACAGTTCAGGGTGGGGGCAGAGAGTGTATACAGTTCTGGGCGGGGGTAGAGAATAAGACTGTTCAGGGTGGGGGGGTAGAGAGTGTATACAGTTCAGGGTGGGGGGGTAGAGAGTGGATACAGTTGAGGGTGGGGGGGCAGAGAGTGTATACAGTTCAGAGCGGAGGGGGGTAGAGAGTGTATACAGTTCAGGGTGGGGGTAGAGAGTCTATACAGTTCAGGGTGAGGGTAGAGAGTGTATACAGTACAGGGTGGGGGGGGTTGAGAATGTATACAGTTCAGGGCGGGGGGGGAAGAGAGTGTATACAGTTGAGGGCGGGGGTAGAGAGTAAATACAGTTCAGGGTGGGGGCAGAGCGTGTATACAGTACAGGATGGGGGCAGAGAGTGTATACAGTTCAGGGTGGGGGTAGAGAGAGTACACAGTTCAGGGTGGGGGTGGTGGAGAGTGTATACAGTTCAGGGTGGGGGTAGAGTGTGTATACAGTTCAGGGCGGTGGGGGTAGAGAGTGTATACAGTTCAGGCTGGGGGTAGAGAGTGTATACAGTTCAGGGTGGGGGTAGAGAGTGTATACAGTTCAGGGCAGGGGAAGAGAGTGTATACAGTTCAGGGTGGGGGTAGAGAGTGTATACAGTTCAGGGTGGGGGTAGAGAGTGTATACAGTTCAGGGCGGGGGTAGAGAGTGTATACAGTTCAGGGTGGGGGGGGTAGAGAGTGTATACAGTTCAGGATGGGGGTAGAGGGTGTATACAGTTCAGGGTGGGGGGGGTAGAGAGTGTATACTGTTCAGGGCAGAGTTAGAGAGTGTATACAGTTCAGGGTGGGGGGGTAGAGAGTGTATACAGTTCAGGGTGGTGGGGGCAGAGAGCGTATACAGTTCAGGGTGGTGGGGGCAGAGAGTGTATACAGTTCAGGGTGGGGGTTAGAGAGCGTATACAGTTCAGGGTGGTGGGGGCAGAGAGCGTATACAGTTCAGGGTGGTGGGGGCAGAGAGTGTATACAGTTCAGGGCAGGGTGGGGTAGAGAGTGTATACAGCTCAGGGTGGTGGGGGCGGAGAGTGTGTACAGTTCAGTGTGGTGGGGGCAGAGAGTTTATACAGTTCAGGGTGGGGGGGGTAGAGAGTGATAACAGTTCAGGGTGGGGGTAGAGAGTGTATATAGTTCAGGGTGGGGGGGTAGAGAGTGTTGACAGTTCAGGGTGGTGGGGATAGAGAGTGGATACAGTTCACGTTGGGGGCAGAGAGTGTATACAGTTCAGGGTGGGGGTAGAGAGTGTGTACAGTTCAGGGAGAAGGGATAGAGAGTGTATAAAGTTCAGGGTGGGGGTAGAGAGTGTCTACAATTCAGGGCGGGTGTAGAGAGTGGATACAGTTCAGGGTGGGGGGGTAGTGAGTGGATACAGTTCAGGGTGGGGGGTAGAGAGTGTATACAGTTCAGGGCGGAGGGGGTAGAGAGTGTATACAGTTCAGGGCAGGGTTACAGTGGGTATACAGTTCAGGGTGGGGGGGTAGAGAGTGTATACAGTTCAGGGTGGTGGGGGCAGAGAGCGTATACAGTTCAGGGTGGTGGGGGCAGAGAGTGTATACAGTTCAGGGTGGGGGCAGAGAGTGTATACAGTTCAGGGCAGTGGGGGGTAGAGAGTGTATACAGTTCAAGGCGGGGGGGTAGAGAGTGTATACAGTTCAGGGTGGTGGGGGCACAGAGTGTATACAGTTCAGGGTGGTGGGGGCACAGAGTGTATACAGTTCAGGGTGGGGGGTAGAGAGTGATAACAGTTCAGGGTGGGGGTAGACAGTGTATATAGTTCAGGGTGGGGGGGTAGAGAGTGTATACAGTTCAGGGTGGTGTGGGTAGAGAGTGGATACAGTTCAGGGTGGGGGCAGAGAGTGTATACAGTTCAGGGTGGGGGTAGAGAGTGTATACAGTTCAGGGTGGGGGAGGGGGGTAGAGAGTGTATACAGTTCGGGCGGGGGGGGGGGTAGAGAGTGTATACAGTTCAGAGTGGGAGGGGGTAGAGAGTGTATACAGTTCAGGGTGGAGGGGGTAGAGAGTGATAACAGTTCAGGGTGGGGGTAGAGAGTGTATACAGTTCAGGGTGGGGGGGGTAGAGAGTGTATACAGTTCAGGGTGGTGGGGGTAGAGAGTGGATACAGTTCACGATGGTGGCAGAGTGTGTATACAGTTCAGGGTGGGGGTAGAGAGTGTGTGCAGTTCAGGGTGGGGGGGGAGAGAGTGTATACAGTTCAGGGTGGGGGTAGAGAGTGTATACAGTTCGGAGTGGGGGTAGAGTGTGTAAACAGTTCAGGGCGGGGGTAGAGAGTGTATACAGTTCAGGGTGGGGGGATAGAGAGTGTATACAGTTCAGGGTGGGGGGGGGCGCAGAGAGTGTATACAGTTCAGGGAGGGGGCAGATAGTGTATACAGTTCAGGGTGGGGGTAGAGAGTGTATACAGTTCGGAGTGGTGGGGGTAGAGTGTGTATACAGTTCAGGGAGGGGGCAGAGGGTGTATACAGTTCAGGGTGGGGGATAGAGAGTGTATACAGTTCAGGGCAGGGTTAGAGTGTGTATACAGTTCAGGGTGGGGGGGGGTAGAGTGTGTATACAGTTCAGGGAGGGGGCAGAGGGTGTATACAGTTCAGGGTGGGGGATAGAGAGTGTATACAGTTCAGGGCAGGGTTAGAGTGTGTATACAGTTCAGGGTGGGGGGGGGTAGAGAGTGTATACAGTTCTGGGTGGTGGGGGCAGAGAGCGTATACAGTTCAGGGTGGTGGGGGCAGAGAGTGTATACAGTTCAGGGTGGGGGCAGAGAGTGTATACAGTTCAGGGCAGGGGGGGTCGAGAGTGTATACAGTTCAAGGCGGGGGGGTAGAGAGTGTATACAGTTCAGGGTGGTGGGGGCAGAGAGTGTATACAGTTCAGGGTGGTGGGGGCAGAGAGTGTATACAGTTCAGGGTGGGGGGGTAGAGAGTGATAACAGTTCAGGGTGGGGGTAGAGAGTGTATATAGTTCAGGTGGGGGGGTAGAGAGTGTATACAGTTCAGGGTAGTGGGGTTAGAGAGTGGATACAGTTCAGGGTGGGGGCAGAGAGTGTATACAGTTCACGGTGGGGGTAGAGAGTGTATACAGTTCAGGGTGGGGGGGGTAGAGAGTGTATGCAGTTCGGGCGGGGGGGGGTAGAGAGTGTATACAGTTCAGAGTGGGAGGGGGTAGAGAGTGTATACAGTTCAGGGTGGAGGGGATAGAGAGTGATAACAGTTCAGGGTGGGGGTAGAGAGTGTATACAGTTCAGGGTGGGGGGGGTAGAGAGTGTATACAGTTCAGGGTGGTGGGGGAAGAGAGTGGATACAGTTCAGGATGGGGGCAGAGTGTGTATACAGTTCAGGGTGGGGGTAGAGAGTGTGTGCAGTTCAGGGTGGGGGGGTAGGGAGTGTATACAGTTCAGGGTGGGGGTAGAGAGTGTATACAGTTCGGAGTGGGGGTAGAGTGTGTATACAGTTCAGGGCGGGGATAGAGAGTGTATACAGTTCAGGGTGGGGGGATAGAGAGTGTATACAGTTCAGGGTGGGGGGGGGCAGAGAGTGTATACAGTTCAGGGCAGGGTTAGAGAGTGTATACAGTTCAGGGTGGGGGTGTAGAGAGTGTATACTGTTCAAGGTGGTGGGGGCAGAGAGCGTATACCATTCAGGGTGGTGGCGGCAGAGAGTGTATACAGTTCAGGGTGGGGGCAGAGAGTGTATACAGTTCAGGGCAGGGGGGGTAGAGAGTGTATACAGTTCAAGGCCGGAGGGGGAAGAGAGTGTATACAGTTCAGGGTGGTGGGGGCAGAGAGTGTATACAGTTCAGGGTGGTGGGGGCAGAGAGTGTATACAGTTCAGGGTGGGGGGGGGGGGGGAAGAGAGTGATAACAGTTCAGGGTTTGGGTAGAGAGTGTACATAGTTCAGGGTGGGGCGGGTAGAGAGTGTATACAGTTCAGGGTGGTGGGGGTAGAGAGTGGATACAGTTCAGGTTGGGGGCAGAGAGTGTATACAGTTCAGGGTGGGGGTAGAGAGTGTATACAGTTCAGGGTGGAGGGGTAGAGAGTGTATACAGTTCAGGGTGGGGGTAGAGAGTGTATACAGTTCAGGGTGGGGGGGTAGTGAGTGGATACAGTTCAGGGTGGGGGGGTAGAGAGTGTATACAGTTCAGGGTGGTGGGGGCAGAGAGTGTATACAGTTCAGGGGGGTGGGGGCAGAGAGTGTATACAGTTCAGGGTGGGGGTAGAGAGTGTCTACAATTCAGGGCGGGGGTAGAGAGTGTATACAGTTCAGGGTGGAGGGGTAGAGAGTGTATACAGTTCAGGGTGGGGGTAGAGAGTGTGTACAGTTCAGGGTGGAGGGGTAGAGAGTGTATACAGTTCAGGGTGGGGGTAGAGAGTGTATACAGTTCAGAGTGGGGGTAGAGAGTGTCTACAGTTCAGGGTGGGAATGGAGAGTGTATACAGCTCAGAGTGGGGGTAGAGAGTGTCTACAATTCAGGGCGGGGGTAGAGAGTGTATACAGTTCAGGGTGGGGGGGGTAGCGAGTGGATACAGTTCAGGGTGTGGGGGTAGAGAGTGTATACAGTTCAGGGCGGAGGGGGTAGAGATTGTATACAGTTCAGGGCGGGGGTAGAGAGTGTATACAGTTCAGGGTGGTGGGGGTAGAGAGTGTATACAGTTCAGGGTGGGGGGTGTAGAGAGTTTATACAGTTCACGGTGGGGGTAGAGAGTGTATACAGTTCAGGGTGGTGGGGGTAGAGAGTGTATACAGTTCAGGGCAGAGTTAGAGTGGGTATACAGTTCAGGGTGGGGGGGTAGAGAGTGTATACAGTTCAGGGTGGTGGGGGCAGAGAGCGTATACAGTTCAGGGTGGTGGGGGCAGAGAGTGTATACAGTTCAGGGTGGCAGCGAGAGTGTATACAGTTCAGGGCAGGGGGGTAGAGAGTGTATACAGTTCAAGGCGGGGGGGCAGAGAGTGTATACAGTTCAGGGTGGGGGGGGGAGAGAGTGATAACAGTTCAGGGTGGGGGTAGAGAGTGTATATAGTTCAGGGTGGGGCGGGTAGAGAGTGTATACAGTTCAGGGTGGTGGGGGTAGAGAGTGGATACAGTTCAGGTTGGGGGCAGAGAGTGTATACAGTTCAGGGTGGGGGTAGAGAGTGTGTACAGTTCAGGGTGGAGGGGTAGAGAGTGTATACAGTTCAGGGTGGGGGTAGAGAGTGTATACAGTTCAGAGTGGGGGTAGAGAGTGTCTACAGTTCAGGGTGGGAGTAGAGAGTGTATACAGCTCAGAGTGGGGGTAGAGAGTGTCTACAATTCAGGGCGGGGGTAGAGAGTGTATACAGTTCAGGGTGGGGGGGTAGTGAGTGGATACAGTTCAGGGTGGGGGGGTAGTGAGTGGATACAGTTCAGGGTGGGGGGGTAGAGAGTGTATACAGTTCAGGGTGGTGGGGGCAGAGAGTGTATACAGTTCAGGGGGGTGGGGGCAGAGAGTGTATACAGTTCAGGGTGGGGGTAGAGAGTGTCTACAATTCAGGGCGGGGGTAGAGAGTGTATACAGTTCAGGGTGGAGGGGTAGAGAGTGTATACAGTTCAGGGTGGGGGTAGAGAGTGTGTACAGTTCAGGGTGGAGGGGTAGAGAGTGTATACAGTTCAGGGTGGGGGTAGAGAGTGTATACAGTTCAGAGTGGGGGTAGAGAGTGTCTACAGTTCAGGGTGGGAATGGAGAGTGTATACAGCTCAGAGTGGGGGTAGAGAGTGTCTACAATTCAGGGCGGGGGTAGAGAGTGTATACAGTTCAGGGTGGGGGGGTAGCGAGTGGATACAGTTCAGGGTGTGGGGGTAGAGAGTGTATACAGTTCAGGGCGGAGGGGGTAGAGATTGTATACAGTTCAGGGCGGGGGTAGAGAGTGTATACAGTTCAGGGTGGTGGGGGTAGAGAGTGTATACAGTTCAGGGTGGGGGGTGTAGAGAGTTTATACAGTTCACGGTGGGGGTAGAGAGTGTATACAGTTCAGGGTGGTGGGGGTAGAGAGTGTATACAGTTCAGGGCAGAGTTAGAGTGGGTATACAGTTCAGGGTGGGGGGGTAGAGAGTGTATACAGTTCAGGGTGGTGGGGGCAGAGAGCGTATACAGTTCAGGGTGGTGGGGGCAGAGAGTGTATACAGTTCAGGGTGGCAGCGAGAGTGTATACAGTTCAGGGCAGGGGGGTAGAGAGTGTATACAGTTCAAGGCGGGGGGGCAGAGAGTGTATACAGTTCAGGGTGGGGGGGGGAGAGAGTGATAACAGTTCAGGGTGGGGGTAGAGAGTGTATATAGTTCAGGGTGGGGCGGGTAGAGAGTGTATACAGTTCAGGGTGGTGGGGGTAGAGAGTGGATACAGTTCAGGTTGGGGGCAGAGAGTGTATACAGTTCAGGGTGGGGGTAGAGAGTGTGTACAGTTCAGGGTGGAGGGGTAGAGAGTGTATACAGTTCAGGGTGGGGGTAGAGAGTGTATACAGTTCAGAGTGGGGGTAGAGAGTGTCTACAGTTCAGGGTGGGAGTAGAGAGTGTATACAGCTCAGAGTGGGGGTAGAGAGTGTCTACAATTCAGGGCGGGGGTAGAGAGTGTATACAGTTCAGGGTGGGGGGGTAGTGAGTGGATACAGTTCAGGGTGGGGGGGTAGAGAGTGTATACAGTTCAGGGCGGAGGGGGTAGAGAGTGTATACAGTTCAGGGCGGGGGTAGAGAGTGTACACAGTTCAGGGTGGTGGGGGTAGAGAGTGTATACAGTTCAGGGTGGGGGGTGTAGAGAGTTTATACAGTTCACGGTGGGGGTAGAGAGTGTATACAGTTCAGGGTGGTGGGGGTAGAGAGTGTATACAGTTCAGGGCGGGGGTAGAGAGTGTATACAGTTCAGGGTGGGGGGATAGAGAGTGTATACAGTTCAGGGTGGGGGGGGGGCAGAGAGTGTATACATTTCAGGGCAGGGTTAGAGAGTGTATACAGTTCAGGGTGGGGGGGTAGAGAGTGTATACTGTTCAGGGTGGTGGGGGCAGAGAGCGTATACCATTCAGGGTGGTGGCGGCAGAGAGTGTATACAGTTCAGGGTGGGGGCAGAGAGTGTATACAGTTCAGGGCAGGGGGGGTAGAGAGTGTATACAGTTCAGGGTGGTGGGGGCAGAGAGTGTATACAGTTCAGGGTGGTGGGGGCAGAGAGTGTATACAGTTCAGGGTGGGGGGGGGAGAGAGTGATAACAGTTCAGGGTGGGGGTAGAGAGTGTATATAGTTCAGGGTGGGGCGGGTAGAAAGTGTATACAGTTCAGGGTGGTGGGGGTAGAGAGTGGATACAGTTCAGGTTGGGGGCAGAGAGTGTATACAGTTCAGGGTGGGGGTAGAGAGTGTGTACAGTTCAGGGTGGAGGGGTAGAGAGTGTATACAGTTCAGGGTGGGGGTAGAGAGTGTCTACAGTTCAGAGTGGGATTAGAGAGTGTATACAGCTCAGAGTGGGGGTAGAGAGTGTCTACAATTCAGGGCGGGGGTAGAGAGTGTATACAGTTCAGGGTGGGGGGGTAGTGAGTGGATACAGTTCAGGGTGGGGGGGTAGAGAGTGTATACAGTTCAGGGCGGAGGGGTTAGAGAGTGTACACAGTTCAGGGCGGGGGTAGAGAGTGTACACAGTTCAGGGTGGTGGGGGTAGAGAGTGTATACAGTTCAGGCTGGTGGGTGTAGAGAGTTTATACAGTTCACGGTGGGGGTAGAGAGTGTATACAGTTCAGGGTGGTGGGGGTAGAGAGTGTATACAGTTCAGGGCAGGGTTAGAGTGGGTATACAGTTCAGGGTGGGGGGGTAGAGAGTGTATACAGTTCAGGGTGGTGGGGGCAGAGAGCGTATACAGTTCAGGGTGGTGGGGGCAGAGAGTGTATACAGTTCAGGGTGGCGGCAGAGAGTGTATACAGTTCAAGGCGGGGGGGTAGAGAGTGTAAACAGTTCAAGGCGGGGGGGTAGAGAGTGTATACAGTTCAGGGTGGTGGGGGCAGAGAGTGTATACAGTTCAGGGTGGTGGGGGCAGAGAGGGTATACAGTTCAGGGTGGGGGGGTAGTGAGTGATAACAGTTCAGGGTGGGGGTAGAGAGTGTATATAGTTCAGGGTGGGGGGGTAGAGAGTGTATACAGTTCAGGGTGGTGTGGGTAGGGAGTGGATACAGTTCAGGGTGGGGGCAGAGATTGTATACAGTTCAGGGTGGGGGTAGAGAGTGTATACAGTTCAGGGTGGGGGGGGTAGAGAGTGAATACAGTTCGGGCGGGGGGGGTAGAGAGTGTATACAGTTCAGAGTGGGAGGGGGTAGAGAGTGTATACAGTTCAGGGTGGAGGGGGTAGAGAGTGATAACAGTTCAGGGTGGGGGTAGAGAGTGTATACAGTTCAGGGTGGGGGGGTAGAGAGTGTATGCAGTTCAGGGTGGTGGGGGTGGAGAGTGGATACAGTTCAGGATGGGGGCAGAGTGTGTATACAGTTCAGGGTGGGGGTAGAGAGTGTGTGCAGTTCAGGGTGGGGGGGGAGAGAGTGTATACAGTTCAGGGTGGGGGTAGAGAGTGTATACAGTTCAGAGTGGGGGTAGAGTGTGTCTACAGTTCAGGGCGGGGGTAGAGAGTGTATACAGTTCAGGGTGGGGGGATAGAGACTGTATACAGTTCAGGGTGGGGGGGGGCAGAGACTGTATGCAGTTCAGGGAGGGGGCAGAGAGTGTATACAGTTCGGAGTGGGGGTAGAGAGTGTATACAGTTCATGGAGGGGGCAGAGGGTGTATACAGTTCAGGATGGGGGATAGAGAGTGTATACAGTTCAGGGCAGGGTTAGAGTGTGTATACAGTTCAGGGCAGGGGGGTGGATACAGTTCAGGGCGGGGGTGGATACAGTTTAGGGCGGGGGGGTGGATACATTTCAGGGAGGGGGGCGGGCGGACACAGTTCAGGGCGGGGGGCGGGCGGATACAGTTCAGGGCGGGGTGTTGATAAAGTTCAGGGTGGTGGGGGTAGAGAGTGTATACAGTTCAGGGCGGGGGTAGAGAGTGTATACAGTTCAGGGCAGGTGTAGACAGTGTATAGAGTTCAGGGTGGAGGGGGTAGAGTGTGTATAGAGTTCAGGGTGGTGTGGGTAGAGAGTGTATACAGTTCAGGGTGGTGTGGGTAGAGAGTGTATACAGTTCAGGGTGGGGGGGTAGAGAGTGTATACAGTTCAGGGTGGGGGTAGAGAGTGTTTTCAATTCAGGGTGGGGGTAGAGAGTGTATACAGTTCAGGGTGGGGGCAGAGGGTGTATACAGTTCAGGACGGGGGTAGAAAGCGTATACAGTTCAGGGTGGTGGGGGTAGAGTGTGTATACAGTTCAGGACGGGGGTAGAAAGCGTATACAGTTCAGGGTGGTGGAGGTAGAGAGTGTATACAGTTCAGGGTGGTGGGGGTAGAGTGTGTATACAGTTCAGGGTGGGGGTAGAGAGTGTATACAGTTCAGGGTGGCGGGAGAAAGTGTATACAGTTCAGGGTGGCAGTAGTGAGTGTATACAGTTCAGGGTGGCGGTAGAGAGTGTCTACAGTTCAGGGTGGTGGGGGTAGAGAGTGTATACAGTTCAGGGTGGTGGGGGTAGAGAATGTATACAGTTCAGGGTGGTGGGGTTAGAGAGTGTATACAGTTCAGGGCAGGTGTAGAGAGTGTATAGAGTTCAGGGTGGAGGAGGTTGAGTGCGTATACACTTCAGGGTGGTGGGGGTAGAGAGTGTATACAGTTCAGGGTGGCGGTAGAGAGTGTATACAGTTCAGGGTGGTGGGGTAAGAGAGTGTATACAGTTCAGGGTGGTGGGGGTAGAGAATGTATACAGTTCAGGGCGGGGGGGGTAGAGAGTGTATACAGTTCAGAGTGGGAGGGGGTAGAGAGTGTATACAGTTCAGGGTGGAGGGGGTAGAGAGTGATAACAGTTCAGGGTGGGGGTAGAGAGTGTATACAGTTCAGGGTGGGGGGGTAGAGAGTGTATGCAGTTCAGGGTGGTGGGGGTGGAGAGTGGATACAGTTCAGGATGGGGGCAGAGTGTGTATACAGTTCAGGGTGGGGGTAGAGAGTGTGTGCAGTTCAGGGTGGGGGGGGAGAGAGTGTATACAGTTCAGGGTGGGGGTAGAGAGTGTATACAGTTCAGAGTGGGGGTAGAGTGTGTCTACAGTTCAGGGCGGGGGTAGAGAGTGTATACAGTTCAGGGTGGGGGGATAGAGAGTGTATATAGTTCAGGGTGGGGGGGGGGGCAGAGACTGTATGCAGTTCAGGGAGGGGGCAGAGAGTGTATACAGTTCGGAGTGGGGGTAGAGAGTGTATACAGTTCATGGAGGGGGCAGAGGGTGTATACAGTTCAGGATGGGGGATAGAGAGTGTATACAGTTCAGGGCAGGGTTAGAGTGTGTATACAGTTCAGGGCAGGGGGGTGGATACAGTTCAGGGCGGGGGTGGATACAGTTTAGGGCGGGGGGGTGGATACATTTCAGGGAGGGGGGCGGGCGGACACAGTTCAGGGCGGGGGGCGGGCGGATACAGTTCAGGGCGGGGTGTTGATAAAGTTCAGGGTGGTGGGGGTAGAGAGTGTATACAGTTCAGGGCGGGGGTAGAGAGTGTATACAGTTCAGGGCAGGTGTAGACAGTGTATAGAGTTCAGGGTGGAGGGGGTAGAGTGTGTATAGAGTTCAGGGTGGTGTGGGTAGAGAGTGTATACAGTTCAGGGTGGGGGGGTAGAGAGTGTATACAGTTCAGGGTGGGGGTAGAGAGTGTTTTCAATTCAGGGTGGGGGTAGAGAGTGTATACAGTTCAGGGTGGGGGCAGAGGGTGTATACAGTTCAGGACGGGGGTAGAAAGCGTATACAGTTCAGGGTGGTGGGGGTAGAGTGTGTATACAGTTCAGGGTGGGGGTAGAGAGTGTATACAGTTCAGGGTGGGGGTAGAGAGTGTATTCAGTTCACGGTGTGGGGGTAGAGAGTGTATACAGTTCAGGGTGGCAGGAGAGAGTGTATACAGTTCAGGGCGGGGGTAGAGAGTATATAAAGTTCAGGGTGGCGGCAGACAGTGTATACAGTTCAGCGTGCGGGTAGAGAGTGTATCCAGTTCAGGGTGGGGGCAGAGAGTGTATACAGTTCAGGGTGGCGGGGGTAGAGAGTGTATACAGTTCAGGGTGGCGGGGGTAGTGAGTGTATACAGTTCAGGGTGGTGGGGTTAGAGAGTGTATACAGTTCAGGGCAGGTGTAGAGAGTGTATAGAGTTCAGGGTGGAGGAGGTTGAGTGCGTATACACTTCAGGGTGGTGGGGGTAGAGAGTGTATACAGATCAGGGTGGCGGTAGAGAGTGTATACAGTTCAGGGTGGTGGGGGTAGAGAATGTATACAGTTCAGGGTGGAGGGGGTAGAGAGTGTATACAGTTCAGGGCAGGTGTAGAGAGTCTATAGAGTTCAGGGTGGAGGGGGTAGAGTGTGTATACAGTTCAGGGTGGTGGGGGTAGAGAGTGTATACAGTTCAGGGTGGGGGGGTAGAGAGTGTATACAGTTCAGGGTGGGGGTAGAGAGTATATACAGTTCAGGGTGCCGGTAGAGAGAGTATACAGTTCAGGGTGGGGGGGGCAGAGAGTGTTTACAGCTCAGGGCGGAGGTAGAGAGTGTATACAGTTCAGGGTGGTGGGGGTAGAGAGTGTATACAGTTCAGGGTGCAGGGGGTAGAGAGTGTATACAGTTCAGGGTGCGGGTAGTGAGAATATACAGTTCAGGGTGGTGGGGGTAGAGAGTGTACACATTTCAGGGTGGAGGGGGTAGAGTGTGTATACAGTTCAGGGTGGCGGTAGAGAGTCTTACAGTTCAGGGTGGGGGTAGATAGTGTATACAGTTATGGTGGGGGGGTAGAGAGTGTATACAGTTCAGGGTGGGGGTAGAGAGTGTATACAGTTGGGAACGGGGGAAGAGAGTGTATACAGTTCAGGGTGGGGGTAGAGAGTGTTTCCAGTTCAGGGTGGGGGGTGTAGAGAGTGTATACAGTTCAGGGTGGGGGGGTAGAGAGTGTATACAGTTCAGGGTGGGGGGGCAGAGAGTGTATACAGTTCAGGGCGGGGGTAGAGAGTGTATACAGTTCAGGGTTGTGGGGGTAGAGAGTGTATACAGTTCAGAGTGGGGGTAGAGAGTGTATACTGTTCAGGGTGGGGGTAGAGAGTGTATACAGTTCAGGGTGGTGGGGGTTGAGAGTGTATACAGTTCGGGGTGGGGGGGGTAGAGAGTGTATATAGTTCAGGGTGGGGGGGGTAGAGAGTGCATACAGTTCAGGGTGGCGGTAGAGAGTGTATACAGTTCAGGGTGGCGGTCGAGAGTGTATACAGTTCAGGGTGGTGGGGGTAGAGAGTGTATACAGTTCAGGGTGGTGGGGGTAGATAATGTCTACAGTTCAGGGTGGAGGGCGTAGAGTGTGTATACAGTTCAGGGTGGTGGGGGTAGAGAGTGTATACAGTTCAGGGTGGGGGTAGAGAGTGTATACAGTTCAGGGTGGTGGGGGTAGAGAGTGTATACAGTTCAGGGTGCGGGTAGAGCGTGTATACAGTTCAGGGCGGGGGTAGAAAGTGTATACTGTTCAGGGTGGAGGGGGTAGAGAGTGTATGCAGTTCAGGGTTGTGGGGGTAGATAGTGTGTACAGTTCAGGGCGGGGGGGTAGTGAGTGTATACAGTTCAGGGTGGGGGTTGAGAGTGTATACAGTTCAAGGTGCGGGTAGAGAGTGCATACAGTTCAGGGCGGGGGTAGAGAGTGTATACAGTTCAGGGTGGTGGGGGTAGAGAGTGTATACAGTTCAGGGTGGAGGGGGTAGAGAGTGTATGCAGCTCAGGGTGGGGGCAGAGAGTGTATACAGTTCAGGGTGGCGGTAGAGAGTGTATACAGTTCAGGGTGGGGGTAGAGAGTGTATACAGTTAGGGTGGGGGGGGTAGAGAGTGTATACAGTTCAGGGTGGGGGTAGAGAGTGTATACAGTTCAGGGCGGGGGGGGGGGCAGAGAGTGTATACAGTTCAGGGTGGTGGGGGTAGAGAGTGTATACAGTTCAGGGTGGAGGTAGAGGGTGTATACAGTTCTGGGTGGGGGGGGGTAGAGAGTGTATGCAGTTCAGGGTGGGGGTACGGAGTGAATACACTTCAGGGCGGGGGTACAGAGTGTATACAGTTCAGGGTGGGGGGGGCAGAGAGTGTATACAGTTCAGGGTGGGGCGTAGAGAGTGTACACAGTTCAGGGTTGGGGGAGAGAGTGTATACAGTTCAAAGTGGGGGGGGCAGAGAGTGTATACAGTTCAGAGCGGGGGGGTAGAGAGTGAATACAGTTCAGGGTGGGGGTAGAGAGTGTATACAGTTCAGGGTGGGGGTAGGGAGTGTATACAGTTCAGGGTGGGGGACGAGAGTGTATACAGTTCAGGGCGGGGTTAGAGAGTGTATACAGTTCAGAGCGGGGGGGGATAGAGAGTGTGTACAGTTCAGGGTGGGGGGGTAGAGAGTGGATACAGTTCAGGGCGGGGGTAGAGACTGTATACAGTTCAGGGTGGGGGGGTAGAGAGTGGATACAGTTCAGGGTGGTGGGGGTAGAGAGTGTATACAGTTCAGGGCGGGGGTAGAGAGTGTATACAGTTCAGGGTGGGGGGTAGAGAGTGTATACCCGTCAGAGCGGGGGTGTAGAGAGTGTATACAGTTCAGGGTGGGGGTAGAGAGTGTATACAGTTCTGGCCGGGTGTAGAGAGTGTATACAGTTCAGGGCGGAGGGGGTAGAGAGTGTATACAGTTCAGAGCGTGGGTGTAGAGTGTGTATACAGTTCAGGGTGGGGGTAGAGAGCGTATACAGTTCAGGGTGGGGGGGCAGAGAGTGTATACAGTTCAGCGTGGTGGGGGTAGAGAGTGTATACAATTCACGGTGGGGGTAGAGAGTGTATACAGTTCAGGGTGGTGGGGGTAGAGAGTGTATACAGTTCAGGGTGGGGGTAGAGGGTGTATACAGTTCTGGGTGGGGGGGGTAGAGAGTGTATACAGTTCAGGGTGGAGGAGGTTGAGTGCGTATACACTTCAGGGTGGTGGGGGTAGAGAGTGTATACAGTTCAGGGTGGTGGGGGCAGAGAGCGTATACAGTTCAGGGTGGTGGGGGCAGAGAGTGTATACAGTTCCGGGTGGGGGCAGAGAGTGTATACAGTTCAAGGTGGGGGTAGAGAGTGTATACAGTTCAAGGTGGGGGTAGAGAGTGTATACAGTGCAGGGCGGGGGTAGAGAGTGTATACAGATCAGGGCGGGTGGGGGTAGAGAGTGTATACAGTTCAGGATGGGTGTAGAGAGTGTATACAGTTCAGGGTGTAGGGAGTAGAGAGTGTATACAGTTCAGGGAGGGGGTAGAGGGTGTATACAGTTCAGGGTGGGGGGGGGGTAGAGAGTGTATACAGTTCAGGGTAGGGGTAGAGAGTGTATACAGTTCAAGGTTGGGGTAGAGAGTGTATACAGTTCAGGGCGGGGGTAGAGAGTGTATACAGTTCAGGGTGGGGGGTAGAGAGTGTATACAGTTCAGGGTGGGGGTAGAGAGTGTATACAGTTCAGGGCGGGGGTAGCGAGTGTATACAGTTCAGGGTGGGGGGGAGCAGAGAGTGTATACAGTTTAGAGCGGGGGGGGTAGAGGGTGTATACAGTTCAGGGTGGGGGGGGGTAGAGAGTGGATACAGTTCAGGGAGGGGGTAGAGAGTGTATACAGTTCAGGGTGGGGGGGGTAGAGAGTGGATACAGTTCAGGGTGGTGGGGGTAGAGAGTGTATACAGTTCAGGGTGGGGGTAGAGAGTGTATACAGTTCTGGGCGGGGGTAGAGAGTATATACAGTTCAGGGTGGGGGGGGTAGAGAGTGTATACAGTTCAGGGTGGGGGGGTAGAGAGTGGATACAGTTCAGGGCGGGGGGGCAGAGAGTGTATACAGTTCAGAGCGGAGGGGGGTAGAGAGTGTATACAGTTCAGGGTGGGGGTAGAGAGTCTATACAGTTCAGGGCGGGGTAGAGAGTGTATACAGTACAGGGTGGGGGGGGTTGAGAATGTTTACAGTTCAGGGTGGGGGGGGAAGAGAGTGTATACAGTTGAGGGCGGGGGTAGAGAGAGTATACAGTTCAGGGTGGGGGTGGTGGAGAGTGTATACAGTTCAGGGTGGGGGTAGAGTGTGTATACAGTTCAGGGCGGTGGGGGTAGAGAGTGTATACAGTTCAGGCTGGGGGTAGAGAGTGTATACAGTTCAGGGTGGGGGTAGAGAGTGTATACAGTTCAGGGCAGGGGAAGAGAGTGTATACAGTTCAGGGTGGGGGTAGAGAGTGTATACAGTTCAGGGTGGGGGTAGAGAGTGTATACAGTTCAGGGCGGGGGTAGAGAGTGTATACAGTTCAGGGTGGGGGGGGGTAGAGAGTGTATACAGTTCAGGATGGGGGTAGAGGGTGTATACAGTTCAGGGTGGGGGGGGGTAGAGAGTGTATACTGTTCAGGGCAGAGTTAGAGAGTGTATACAGTTCAGGGTGGGGGGGTAGAGAATGTATACAGTTCAGGGTGGTGGGGGCAGAGAGCGTATACAGTTCAGGGTGGTGGGGGCAGAGAGTGTATACAGTTCAGGGTGGGGGTTAGAGAGCGTATACAGTTCAGGGTGGTGGGGGCAGAGAGTGTATACAGTTCAGGGTGGGGGGGGTAGAGAGTGTATACAGTTCAGGATGGGGGTAGAGGGTGTATACAGTTCAGGGTGGGGGGGGTAGAGAGTGTATACTGTCCAGGGCAGAGTTAGAGAGTGTATACAGTTCAGGGTGGGGGGGTAGAGAGTGTATACAGTTCAGGGTGGTGGGGGCAGAGAGCGTATACAGTTCAGGGTGGTGGGGGCAGAGAGTGTATACAGTTCAGGGTGGGGGTTAGAGAGCGTATACAGTTCAGGGTGGTGGGGGCAGAGAGCGTATACAGTTCAGGGTGGTGGGGGCAGAGAGTGTATACAGTTCAGGGCAGGGTGGGGTAGAGAGTGTATACAGTTCAGGGTGGTGGGGGCGGAGAGTGTGTACAGTTCAGTGTGGTGGGGGCAGAGAGTTTATACAGTTCAGGGTGGGGGGGGGTAGAGAGTGATAACAGTTCAGGGTGGGGGTAGAGAGTGTATATAGTTCAGGGTGGGGGGGTAGAGAGTGTTAACAGTTCAGGGTGGTGGGGATAGAGAGTGGATACAGTTCACGTTGGGGGCAGAGAGTGTATACAGTTCAGGGTGGGGGTAGAGAGTGTGTACAGTTCAGGGAGAAGGGATAGAGAGTGTATAAAGTTCAGGGTGGGGGTAGAGAGTGTATACAGTTCAGAATGGGGGTAGAGAGTGTCTACAATTCAGGGCGGGGGTAGAGAGTGGATACAGTTCAGGGTGGGGGGGTAGTGAGTGGATACAGTTCAGGGTGGGGGGTAGAGAGTGTATACAGTTCAGGGCGGAGGGGGTAGAGAGTGTATACAGTTCAGGGCAGGGTTACAGTGGGTATACAGTTCAGGGTGGGGGGGTAGAGAGTGTATACAGTTCAGGGTGGTGGGGGCAGAGAGCGTATACAGTTCAGGGTGGTGGGGGCAGAGAGTGTATACAGTTCAGGGTGGGGGCAGAGAGTGTATACAGTTCAGGGCAGGGGGGGTAGAGAGTGTATACAGTTCAAGGCGGGGGGGGTAGAGAGTGTATACAGTTCAGGGTGGTGGGGGCACAGAGTGTATACAGTTCAGGGTGGTGGGGGCAGAGAGTGTATACAGTTCAGGGTGGGGGGTAGAGAGTGATAACAGTTCAGGGTGGGGGTAGAGAGTGTATATAGTTCAGGGTGGGGGGGTAGAGAGTGTATACAGTTCAGGGTGGTGTGGGTAGAGAGTGGATACAGTTCAGGGTGGGGGTAGAGAGTGTATACAGTTCAGGGCGGGGGTAGAGAGTGTATACAGTTCAGGGTGGGGGAGGGGGGTAGAGAGTGTATACAGTTCGGGCGGGGGGGGTAGAGAGTGTATACAGTTCAGAGTGGGAGGGGGTAGAGAGTGTATACAGTTCAGGGTGGAGGGGGTAGAGAGTGATAACAGTCCAGGGTGGGGGTAGAGAGTGTATACAGTTCAGGGTGGGGGGGTAGAGAGTGTATACAGTTCAGGGTGGTGGGGGTAGAGAGTGGATACAGTTCAGGATGGGGGCAGAGTGTGTATACAGTTCAGGGTGGGGGTAGAGAGTGTGTGCAGTTCAGGGTGGGGGGGGAGAGAGTGTATACAGTTCAGGGTGGGGGTAGAGAGTGTATACAGTTCGGAGTGGGGGTAGAGTGTGTAAACAGTTCAGGGCGGGGGTAGAGAGTGTATACAGTTCAGGGTGGGGGGATAGAGAGTGTATACAGTTCAGGGTGGGGGGGGGCGCAGAGAGTGTTTCCAGTTCAGGGAGGGGGCAGATAGTGTATACAGTTCGGAGTGGGGGTAGAGTGTGTATACAGTTCAGGGAGGGGGCAGAGGGTGTATACAGTTCAGGGTGGGGGTAGAGAGTGTATACAGTTCAGGGCAGGGTTAGAGTGTGTATACAGTTCAGGGTGGGGGGGGGTAGAGTGTGTATACAGTTCAGGGAGGGGGCAGAGGGTGTATACAGTTCAGGGTGGGGGATAGAGAGTGTATACAGTTCAGGGCAGGGTTAGAGTGTGTATACAGTTCAGGGTGGGGGGGTAGAGAGTGTATACAGTTCAGGGTGGTGGGGGCAGAGAGTGTATACAGTTCAGGGTGGTGGGGGCAGAGAGTGTATACAGTTCAGGGTGGGTGGGTAGAGAGTGATAACAGTTCAGGGTGGGGGTAGAGAGTGTATATAGTTCAGGTGGGGGGGTAGAGAGTGTATACAGTTCAGGGTGGTGGGGGTAGAGAGTGGATACAGTTCAGGGTGGGGGCAGAGAGTGTATACAGTTCACGGTGGGGGTAGAGAGTGTATACAGTTCAGGGTGGGGTGGGTAGACAGTGTATACAGTTCGGGCGGGGGGGGTAGAGAGTGTATACAGTTCAGAGTGGGAGGGGGTAGAGAGTGTATACAGTACAGGGTGGAGGGGGTAGAGAGTGATAACAGTTCAGGATGGGGGCAGAGTGTGTATACAGTTCAGGGTGGGGGTAGAGAGTGTGTGCAGTTCAGGGTGGGGGGGTAGAGAGTGGATACAGTTCAGGGTGGTGGGGGTAGAGAGTGTATACAGTTCAGGGCGGGGGTAGAGAGTGTATACAGTTCAGGGTGGGGGGTAGAGAGTGTATACCCGTCAGAGCGGGGGTGTAGAGAGTGTATACAGTTCAGGGTGGGGGTAGAGAGTGTATACAGTTCTGGGCGGGGGTAGAGAGTGTATACAGTTCAGGGCGGAGGGGGTAGAGAGTGTATACAGTTCAGAGCGTGGGTGTAGAGAGTGTATACAGTTCAGGGTGGGGGTAGAGAGCGTATACAGTTCAGGGTGGGGGGGCAGAGAGTGTATACAGTTCAGCGTGGTGGGGGTAGAGAGTGTATACAATTCACGGTGGGGGTAGAGAGTGTATACAGTTCAGGGTGGTGTGGGAAGAGAGTGTATACAGTTCAGGGTGGGGGTAGAGGGTGTATACAGTTCTGGGTGGGGGGGGGGTAGAGAGTGTATACAGTTCAGGGCACGGTTAGAGAGTGTATACTGTTCAGGGTGGGGGTAGGGAGTGTGTACAGTTCAGGGTGGGGGGGGTAGAGAGTGTATACAGTTCAGGGTGGGGGTGTAGAGAGTGGATACAGTTCAGGGTGGGGGGGCAGAGAGTGTATACAGCTCTGAGCGGGGGCGGTAGAGTGTGTATACAGTTCAGGGAGGGGGGGTAGAAAGTGTATACAGTTCAGGGAGGGGGGGTAGAGAGTGTATACAGTTCAGGGTGGGGGGGGAAGAGAGTGTATACAGTTCAGGACGGGGGTAGAGAGTATATACAGTTCAGGGTGGGGGTAGAGAGTTTATACAGTACAGGATGGGGGTAGAGAGTGTATACAGTTCAGGGCGGGGGTAGAGAGAGTATACAGTTCAGGGTGGGGATGGTAGAGACTGTATACAGTTCAGGGTTCTGGGGGTAGAGAGTGTATACAGTTCAGGGTGGGGGGGGTAGAGAGTGTATACAGTTCAGGGTGGGGGGGGTAGAGAATGTATACAGTTCAGGGCGGGGGTAGAGAGTGTATACAGTTCAGGGTGGGGGTAGAGGGTGTATACAGTTCTGGGTGGGAGAGGTAGAGAGCGTATACAGTTCAGGGCAGGGTTAGAGAGTGTATACAGTTCAGGGTGGGGGGGGTAGAGAGTGTATACAGTTCAGAGCGGGGGTGTAGAGAGTGTATACAGTTCAGGGTGGGGGTAGAGAGTGTATACAGTTCTGGGCGGGGGTAGAGAGTGTATACAGTTCAGGGCGGAGGGGATAGAGAGTGTATACAGTCCAGAGCGGGGGTGTAGAGAGTGTATACAGTTCAGGGTGGGGGTAGAGAGTGTATACAGTTCAGGGTGGGGGGGAAGAGAGTGTATACAGTTCAGGGTGGTGGGGGCAGAGAGCGTATACAGTTCAGGGTGGTGGGGGCAGAGAGTGTATACAGTTCAGGGTGGGGGCAGAGAGTGTATACAGTTCAAGGTGGGGGTAGAGAGTGTATACAGTTCAAGGTGGGGGTAGAGAGTGTATACAGTTCAGGGCGGGGGTAGAGAGTGTATACAGTTCAGGGCGGGTGGGGGTAGAGAGTGTATACAGTTCAGGATGGGTGTAGAGAGTGTATACAGTTCAGGGTGTAGGGAGTAGAGAGTGTATACAGTTCAGGGAGGGGGTAGAGGGTGTATACAGTTCAGGGTGGGGGGGGGTAGAGAGTGTATACAGTTCAGGATGGGTGTAGAGAGTGTAGACAGTTCAGGGTGTAGGGAGTAGAGAGTGTATACAGTTCAGGGCGGGTGGGGGTAGAGAGTGTATACAGTTCAGGATGGGTGTAGAGAGTGTATACAGTTCAGGGAGGGGGTAGAGAGTGTATACAGTTCAGGGAGGGGGTAGAGAGTGTATACAGTTCAGGGCGGGTGGGGGTAGAGAGTGTATGCAGTTCAGGATGGGTGTAGAGAGTGTATACAGTTCAGGGTGTAGGGAGTAGAGAGTGTATACAGTTCAGGGAGGGGGTAGAGGGTGTATACAGTTCAGGGTGGGGGGGGTTAGAGAGTGTATACAGTTCAGGGTGGGGGGTAGAGAGTGTATACAGTTCAGGGTACAGGTAGAGAGTGTATACAGTTCAAGGTTGGGGTAGAGAGTGTATACAGTTCAGGGCGGGGGTAGAGAGTGTATACAGTTCAGGGTGGGGGTAGAGAGTGTATACAGTTCAGGGTGGGGGTAGAGAGTGTATACAGTTCAGGGCGGGGGTAGCGAGTGTATACAGTTCAGGGTGGGGGGGAGCAGAGAGTGTATACAGTTTAGAGCGGGGGGGGGGGTAGAGGGTGTATACAGTTCAGGGTGGTGGGGGGTAGAGAGTGGATACAGTTCAGGGCGGGGGTAGAGAGTGTATACAGTTCAGGGTGGGGGGGGTAGAGAGTGGATACAGTTCAGGGTGGGGGGGGGTAGAGAGTGTATGCAGTTCAGAGCGGGCGTGTAGAGAGAGTATACAGTTCAGGGTGGGGGTAGAGAGTGTATACAGTTCTGGGCGGGGGTAGAGAGTATATACAGTTCAGGGTGGGGGGGGTAGAGAGTGTATACAGTTCAGGGTGGGGGGGTAGAGAGTGGATACAGTTCAGGGTGGGGGGGGCAGAGAGTGTATACAGTTCAGAGCGGAGGGGGGTAGAGAGTGTATACAGTTCAGGGTGGGGGTAGAGAGTCTATACAGTTCAGGGCGGGTTAGAGAGTGTATACAGTACAGGGTGGGGGGGGGTTGAGAATGTATACAGTTCAGGGTGGGGGGGGAAGAGAGTGTATACAGTTGAGGGCGGGGGTAGAGAGAGTATACAGTTCAGGGTGGGGGTGGTGGAGAGTGTATACAGTTCAGGGTGGGGGTAGAGTGTGTATACAGTTCAGGGCGGTGGGGGTAGAGAGTGTATACAGTTCAGGCTGGGGGTAGAGAGTGTATACAGTTCAGGGTGGGGGTAGAGAGTGTATACAGTTCAGGGCAGGGGAAGAGAGTGTAAACAGTTCAGGGTGGGGGTAGAGAGTGTATACAGTTCAGGGTGGGGGTAGAGAGTGTATACAGTTCAGGGCGGGGGTAGAGAGTGTATACAGTTCAGGGTGGGGGGGGGTAGAGAGTGTATACAGTTCAGGATGGGGGTAGAGGGTGTATACAGTTCAGGGTGGGGGGGGGGGGGTAGAGAGTGTATACTGTTCAGGGCAGAGTTAGAGAGTGTTTTCAGTTCAGGGTGGGGGGGTAGAGAGTGTATACAGTTCAGGGTGCTGGGGGCAGAGAGCGTATACAGTTCAGGGTGGTGGGGGCAGAGAGTGTATACAGTTCAGGGTGGGGGTTAGAGAGCGTATACAGTTCAGGGTGGTGGGGGCAGAGAGCGTATACAGTTCAGGGTGGTGGGGGCAGAGAGTGTATACAGTTCAGGGCAGGGTGGGGTAGAGAGTGTATACAGTTCAGGGTGGTGGGGGCGGAGAGTGTGTACAGTTCAGTGTGGTGGGGGCAGAGAGTTTATACAGTTCAGGGTGGGGGGGGGTAGAGAGTGATAACAGTTCAGGGTGGGGGTAGAGAGTGTATATAGTTCAGGGTGGGGGGTAGAGAGTGTTAACAGTTCAGGGTGGTGGGGATAGAGAGTGGATACAGTTCACGTTGGGGGCAGAGAGTGTATACAGTTCAGGGTGGGGGTAGAGAGTGTGTACAGTTCAGGGAGAAGGGATAGAGAGTGTATAAAGTTCAGGGTGGGGGTAGAGAGTGTATACAGTTCAGAGTGGGGGTAGAGAGTGTCTACAGTTCAGGGTGGGGGTAGAGAGAGTATACAGCTCAGAGTGGGGGTAGAGAGTGTCTACAATTCAGGGCGGGGGTAGAGAGTGGATACAGTTCAAGGTGGGGGGGTAGTGAGTGGATACAGTTCAGGGTGGGGGGTAGAGAGTGTATACAGTTCAGGGCGGAGGGGGTAGAGAGTGTATACAGTTCAGGGCAGGGTTACAGTGGGTATACAGTTCAGGGTGGGGGGGTAGAGAGTGTATACAGTTCAGGGTGGTGGGGGCAGAGAGCGTATACAGTTCAGGGTGGTGGGGGCAGAGCGTGTATACAGTTCAGGGTGGGGGCAGAGGGTGTATACAGTTCAGGGCAGGGGGGGTAGAGAGTGTATACAGTTCAAGGCAGGGGGGTAGAGAGTGTATACAGTTCAGGGTGGTGGGGGCAGAGAGTGTATACAGTTCAGGGTGGGGGGTAGAGAGTGATAACAGTTCAGGGTGGGGGTAGAGAGTGTATATAGTTCAGGGTGGGGGGGTAGAGAGTGTATACAGTTCAGGGTGGTGTGGGTAGAGAGTGGATACAGTTCAGGGTGGGGGCAGAGAGTGTATACAGTTCAGGGTGGGGGTAGAGAGTGTTTACAGTTCAGGGTGGGGGAGGGGGGTAGAGAGTGTATACAGTTCGGGCGGGGGGGTAGAGAGTGTATACAGTTCAGAGTGGGAGGGGGTAGAGAGTGTATACAGTTCAGGGTGGAGGGGGTAGAGAGTGATAACAGTTCAGGGTGGGGGTAGAGAGTGTATACAGTTCAGGGTGGGGGGGGTAGAGAGTGTATACAGTTCAGGGTGGTGGGGGTAGAGAGTGGATACAGTTCAGGATGGGGGCAGAGTGTGTATACAGTTCAGGGTGGGGGTAGAGAGTGTGTGCAGTTCAGGGTGGGGGGGGAGAGAGTGTATACAGTTCAGGGTGGGGGTAGAGAGTGTATACAGTTCGGAGTGGGGGTAGAGTGTGTAAACAGTTCAGGGCGGGGGTAGAGAGTGTATACAGTTCAGGGTGGGGGGATAGAGAGTGTATACAGTTCAGGGTGGGGGGGGGGCGCAGAGAGTGTATACAGTTCAGGGAGGGGGCAGATAGTGTATACAGTTCGGAGTGGGGGTAGAGTGTGTATACAGTTCAGGTAGGGGGCAGAGGGTGTATACAGTTCAGGGTGGGGGTAGAGAGTGTATACAGTTCGGAGTGGTGGGGGTAGAGTTTGTATACAGTTCAGGGAGGGGGCAGAGGGTGTATACAGTTCAGGGTGGGGGATAGAGAGTGTATACAGTTCAGGGCAGGGTTAGAGTGTGTATACAGTTCAGGGTGGGGGGGGGTAGAGAGTGTATACAGTTCTGGGTGGTGGGGGCAGAGAGCGTATACAGTTCAGGGTGGTGGGGGCAGAGAGTGTATACAGTTCAGGGTGGGGGCAGAGAGTGTATACAGTTCAGGGCAGGGGGGGTCGAGAGTGTATACAGTTCAAGGCGGGGGGGTAGAGAGTGTATACAGTTCAGGGTGGTGGGGCAGAGAGTGTATACAGTTAAGGGTGGTGGGGGCAGAGAGTGTATACAGTTCAGGGTGGGGGGGTAGAGAGTGATAACAGTTTAGGGTGGGGGTAGAGAGTGTATATAGTTCAGGTGGGGGGGGAGAGAGTGTATACAGTTCAGGGTGGTGGGGGTAGAGAGTGGATACAGTTCAGGGTGGGGGCAGAGAGTGTATACAGTTCACGGTGGGGGTAGAGAGTGTATACAGTTCAGGGTGGGGGGGTAGAGAGTGTATACAGTTCGGGCGGGAGGGGGTAGAGAGTGTATACAGTTCAGAGTGGGAGGGGGTAGAGAGTGTATACAGTTCAGGGTGGAGGGGGTAGAGAGTGTATACAGTTCAGGGCAGGGTTAGAGAGTGTATACAGTTCAGGGTGGGGGGGTAGAGAGTGTATACTGTTCAGGGTGGTGGGGGCAGAGAGCGTATACCATTCAGGGTGGTGGCGGCAGAGAGTGTATACAGTTCAGGGTGGGGGCAGAGAGTGTATACAGTTCAGGGCAGGGGGGGTAGAGAGTGTATACAGTTCAAGGCCGGCGGGGGTAGAGAGTGTATACAGTTCAGGGTGGTGGGGGCAGAGAGTGTATACAGTTCAGGGTGGTGGGGGCAGAGAGTGTATACAGTTCAGGGTGGGGGGGGGGGGGGAGAGAGTGATAACAGTTCAGGGATTGGGTAGAGAGTGTACATAGTTCAGGGTGGGGCGGGTAGAGAGTGTATACAGTTCAGGGTGGTGGGGGTAGAGAGTGGATACAGTTCAGGTTGGGGGCAGAGAGTGTATACAGTTCAGGGTGGGGGTAGAGAGTGTATACAGTTCAGGGTGGGGGTAGAGAGTGTGTACAGTTCAGGGTGGAGGGGTAGAGAGTGTATACAGTTCAGGGTGGGGGTAGAGAGTGTATACAGTTCAGAGTGGGGGTAGAGACTGTATACAGTTCAGGGTGGGAGTAGAGAGTGTATACAGCTCAGAGTGGGGGTAGAGAGTGTCTACAATTCAGGGCGGGGGTAGAGAGTGTATACAGTTCAGGGTGGGGGGGGTAGTGAGTGGATACAGTTCAGGGTGGGGGGGTAGAGAGTGTATACAGTTCAGGGCGGAGGGGGTCGAGAGTGTATACAGTTCAGGGTGGGGGTAGAGAGTGTATACAGTTCAGGGCGGAGGGGGTAGAGAGTTTATACAGTTCACGGTGGAGGTAGAGAGTGTATACAGTTCAGGGTGGTGGGGGTAGAGAGTGTATACAGTTCAGGGCAGGGTTAGAGTGGGTATACAGTTCAGGGTGGGGGGGTAGAGAGTGTATACAGTTCAGGGTGGTGGGGGCAGAGAGCGTATGCAGTTCAGGGTGGTGGGGGCAGAGAGTGAAGACAGTTCAGGGTGGCAGCGAGAGTGTATACAGTTCAGGGCAGGGGGGGTAGAGAGTGTATACAGTTCAGGGTGGTGGGGGCAGAGAGTGTATACAGTTCAGGGTGGTGGGGGCAGAGAGTGTATACAGTTCAGGGTGGGGGTAGAGAGTGTGTACAGTTCAGGGTGGAGGGGTAGAGAGTGTATACAGTTCAGGGTGGGTGTAGAGAGTGTATACAGTTCAGAGTGGGGGTAGAGAGTGTGTACAGTTCAGGGTGGAGGGGTAGAGAGTGTATACAGTTCAGGGTGGGGGTAGAGAGTGTATACAGTTCAGAGTGGGGGTAGAGAGTGTCTACAGTTCAGGGTGGGAATGGAGAGTGTATACAGCTCAGAGTGGGGGTAGAGAGTGTCTACAATTCAGGGCGGGGGTAGAGAGTGTATACAGTTCAGGGTGGGGGGTAGTGAGTGGATACAGTTCAGGGTGGGGGGGTAGAGAGTGTATACAGTTCAGGGCGGAGGGGGTAGAGAGTGTATACAGTTCAGGGCGGGGGTAGAGAGTGTACACAGTTCAGGGTGGTGGGGGTAGAGAGTGTATACAGTTCAGGGTGGGGGGTGTAGAGAGTTGATACAGTTCACGGTGGGGGTAGAGAGTGTATACAGTTCAGGGTGGTGGGGGTAGAGAGTGTGTACAGTTCAGGGCAGAGTTAGAGTGGGTATACAGTTCAGGGTGGGGGGGTAGAGAGTGTATACAGTTCAGGGTGGTGGGGGCAGAGAGCGTATACAGTTCAGGGTGGTGGCGGCAGAGAGTGTATACAGTTCAGGGTGGCAGCAGAGAGTGTATACAGTTCAGGGCAGGGGGGGTAGAGAGTGTATACAGTTCAAGGCGGGGGGGCAGAGAGTGTATACAGTTCAGGGTGGGGGGGGGGGGGAGAGAGTGATAACAGTTCAGGGTGGGGGTAGAGAGTGTATATAGTTCAGGGTGGGGCGGGTAGAGAGTGTATACAGTTCAGGGTGGTGGGGGTAGAGAGTGGATACAGTTCAGGTTGGGGGCAGAGAGTGTATACAGTTCAGGGTGGGGGTAGAGAGTGTGTACAGTTCAGGGTGGAGGGGTAGAGAGTGTATACAGTTCAGGGTGGGGGTAGAGAGTGTATACAGTTCAGAGTGGGGGTAGAGAGTGTCTACAGTTCAGGGTGGGAGTAGAGAGTGTATACAGCTCAGAGTGGGGGTAGAGAGTGTCTACAATTCAGGGCGGGGGTAGAGAGTGTATACAGTTCAGGGTGGGGGGGTAGTGAGTGGATACAGTTCAGGGTGGTGGGGGTAGAGAGTGTATACAGTTCAGGGCGGAGGGGGTAGAGAGTGTATACAGTTCAGGGCGGGGGTAGAGAGTGTACACAGTTCAGGGTGGTGGGGGTAGAGAGTGTATACAGTTCAGGGTGGGGGGTGTAGAGAGTTTATACAGTTCACGGTGGGGGTAGAGAGTGTATACAGTTCAGGGTGGTGGGGGTAGAGAGTGTATACAGTTCAGGGCGGGGGTAGAGAATGTATACAGTTCAGGGTGGGGGGATAGAGAGTGTATACAGTTCAGGGTGGGGGGGGCAGAGAGTGTATACAGTTCAGGGCAGGGTTAGAGAGTGTATACAGTTCAGGGTGGGGGGGTAGAGAGTGTATACTGTTCAGGGTGGTGGGGGCAGAGAGCGTATACCATTCAGGGTGGTGGCGGCAGAGAGTGTATACAGTTCAGGGTGGGGGCAGAGAGTGTATACAGTTCAGGGCAGGGGGGGTAGAGAGTGTATACAGTTCAAGGCCGGCGGGGGTAGAGAGTGTATACAGTTCAGGGTGGTGGGGGCAGAGAGTGTATCCAGTTCAGGGTGGTGGGGGCAGAGAGTGTATACAGTTCAGGGTGGGGGGGGGGGGAGAGAGAGTGATAACAGTTCAGGGTGGGGGTAGAGAGTGTATATAGTTCAGGGTGGGGCGGGTAGAGAGTGTATACAGTTCAGGGTGGTGGGGGTAGAGAGTGGATACAGTTCAGGTTGGGGGCAGAGAGTGTATACAGTTCAGGGTGGGGGTAGAGAGTGTGTACAGTTCAGGGTGGAGGGGTAGAGAGTGTATACAGTTCAGGGTGGGGGTAGAGAGTGTATACAGTTCAGAGTGGGGGTAGAGAGTGTCTACAGTTCAGGGTGGGAGTAGAGAGTGTATACAGTTCAGGGTGGGGGGGGGGTAGAGAGTGTATACAGTTCAGGATGGGGGTAGAGGGTGTATACAGTTCAGGGTGGGGGGGGGGGGTAGAGAGTGTATACTGTTCAGGGCAGAGTTAGAGAGTGTTTTCAGTTCAGGGTGGGGGGGTAGAGAGTGTATACAGTTCAGGGTGCTGGGGGCAGAGAGCGTATACAGTTCAGGGTGGTGGGGGCAGAGAGTGTATACAGTTCAGGGTGGGGGTTAGAGAGCGTATACAGTTCAGGGTGGTGGGGGCAGAGAGCGTATACAGTTCAGGGTGGTGGGGGCAGAGAGTGTATACAGTTCAGGGCAGGGTGGGGTAGAGAGTGTATACAGTTCAGGGTGGTGGGGGCGGAGAGTGTGTACAGTTCAGTGTGGTGGGGGCAGAGAGTTTATACAGTTCAGGGTGGGGGGGGGTAGAGAGTGATAACAGTTCAGGGTGGGGGTAGAGAGTGTATATAGTTCAGGGTGGGGGGGTAGAGAGTGTTAACAGTTCAGGGTGGTGGGGATAGAGAGTGGATACAGTTCACGTTGGGGGCAGAGAGTGTATACAGTTCAGGGTGGGGGTAGAGAGTGTGTACAGTTCAGGGAGAAGGGATAGAGAGTGTATAAAGTTCAGGGTGGGGGGAGAGAGTGTATACAGTTCAGAGTGGGGGTAGAGAGTGTCTACAGTTCAGGGTGGGGGTAGAGAGAGTATACAGCTCAGAGTGGGGGTAGAGAGTGTCTACAATTCAGGGCGGGGGTAGAGAGTGGATACAGTTCAGGGTGGGGGGGTAGTGAGTGGATACAGTTCAGGGTGGGGGGTAGAGAGTGTATACAGTTCAGGGCGGAGGGGGTAGAGAGTGTATACAGTTCAGGGCAGGGTTACAGTGGGTATACAGTTCAGGGTGGGGGGGTAGAGAGTGTATACAGTTCAGGGTGGTGGGGGCAGAGAGCGTATACAGTTCAGGGTGGTGGGGGCAGAGCGTGTATACAGTTCAGGGTGGGGGCAGAGGGTGTATACAGTTCAGGGCAGGGGGGGTAGAGAGTGTATACAGTTCAAGGCAGGGGGGTAGAGAGTGTATACAGTTCAGGGTGGTGGGGGCAGAGAGTGTATACAGTTCAGGGTGGGGGGTAGAGAGTGATAACAGTTCAGGGTGGGGGTAGAGAGTGTATATAGTTCAGGGTGGGGGGGTAGAGAGTGTATACAGTTCAGGGTGGTGTGGGTAGAGAGTGGATACAGTTCAGGGTGGGGGCAGAGAGTGTATACAGTTCAGGGTGGGGGTAGAGAGTGTATACAGTTCAGGGTGGGGGAGGGGGGTAGAGAGTGTATACAGTTCGGGCGGGGGGGTAGAGAGTGTATACAGTTCAGAGTGGGAGGGGGTAGAGAGTGTATACAGTTCAGGGTGGAGGGGGTAGAGAGTGATAACAGTTCAGGGTGGGGGTAGAGAGTGTATACAGCTCAGGGTGGTGGGGGTAGAGAGTGGATACAGTTCAGGATGGGGGCAGAGTGTGTATACAGTTCAGGGTGGGGGTAGAGAGTGTGTGCAGTTCAGGGTGGGGGGGGAGAGAGTGTATACAGTTCAGGGTGGGGGTAGAGAGTGTATACAGTTCGGAGTGGGGGTAGAGTGTGTAAACAGTTCAGGGCGGGGGTAGAGAGTGTATACAGTTCAGGGTCGGGGGATAGAGAGTGTATACAGTTCAGGGTGGGGGGGGGGCGCAGAGAGTGTATACAGTTCAGGGAGGGGGCAGATAGTGTATACAGTTCGGAGTGGGGGTAGAGTGTGTATACAGTTCAGGTAGGGGGCAGAGGGTGTATACAGTTCAGGGTGGGGGTAGAGAGTGTATACAGTTCGGAGTGGTGGGGGTAGAGTTTGTATACAGTTCAGGGAGGGGGCAGAGGGTGTATACAGTTCAGGGTGGGGGATAGAGAGTGTATACAGTTCAGGGCAGGGTTAGAGTGTGTATACAGTTCAGGGTGGGGGGGGTAGAGAGTGTATACAGTTCTGGGTGGTGGGGGCAGAGAGCGTATACAGTTCAGGGTGGTGGGGGCAGAGAGTGTATACAGTTCAGGGCAGGGGGGGTCGAGAGTGTATACAGTTCAAGGCGGGGGGGTAGAGAGTGTATACAGTTCAGGGTGGTGGGGCAGAGAGTGTATACAGTTCAGGGTGGTGGGGGCAGAGAGTGTATACAGTTCAGGGTGGGGGGGTAGAGAGTGATAACAGTTCAGGGTGGGGGTAGAGAGTGTATATAGTTCAGGTGGGGGGGCAGAGAGTGTATACAGTTCACGGTGGGGGTAGAGAGTGTATACAGTTCAGGGTGGGGGGTAGAGAGTGTATACAGTTCGGGCGGGAGGGGGTAGAGAGTGTATACAGTTCAGAGTGGGAGGGGGTAGAGAGTGTATACAGTTCAGGGTGGAGGGGGTAGAGAGTGTATACAGTTCAGGGCAGGGTTAGAGAGTGTATACAGTTCAGGGTGGGGGGGTAGAGAGTGTATACTGTTCAGGGTGGTGGGGGCAGAGAGCGTATACCATTCAGGGTGGTGGCGGCAGAGAGTGTATACAGTTCAGGGTGGGGGCAGAGAGTGTATACAGTTCAGGGCAGGGGGGGTAGAGAGTGTATACAGTTCAAGGCCGGCGGGGGTAGAGAGTGTATACAGTTCAGGGTGGTGGGGGCAGAGAGTGTATACAGTTCAGGGTGGTGGGGGCAGAGAGTGTATACAGTTCAGGGTGGGGGTAGAGAGTGTGTACAGTTCAGGGTGGAGGGGTAGAGAGTGTATACAGTTCAGGGTGGGTGTAGAGAGTGTATACAGTTCAGAGTGGGGGTAGAGAGTGTCTACAGTTCAGGGTGGGAGTAGAGAGTGTATACAGCTCAGAGTGGGGGTAGAGAGTGTCTACAATTCAGGGCGGGGGTAGAGAGTGTATACAGTTCAGGGTGGGGTGGTAGTGAGTGGATACAGTTCAGGGTGGGGGGGTAGAGAGTGTATACAGTTCAGGGCGGAGGGGGTAGAGAGTGTATACAGTTCAGGGCGGGGGTAGAGAGTGTACACAGTTCAGGGTGGTGGGGGTAGAGAGTGTATACAGTTCAGGGTGGTGGGTGTAGAGAGTTTATACAGTTCACGGTGGGGGTAGAGAGTTTATACAGTTCAGGGTGGTGGGGGTAGAGAGTGTATACAGTTCAGGGCAGGGTTAGAGTGGGTATACAGTTCAGGGTGGGGGGGTAGAGAGTGTATACAGTTCAGGGTGGTGGGGGCAGAGAGCGTATACAGTTCAGGGTGGTGGGGGCAGAGAGTGTATACAGTTCAGGGTGGCGGCAGAGAGTGTATACAGTTCAGGGCAGGGGGGGTAGAGAGTGTATACAGTTCAAGGCGGGGGGGTAGAGAGTGTATACAGTTCAGGTTGGTGGGGGCAGAGAGTGTATACAGTTCAGGGTGGTGGGGGCAGAGAGTGTATACAGTTCAGGGTGGGGGGGTAGAGAGTGATAACAGTTCAGGGTGGGGGTAGAGAGTGTATATAGTTCAGGGAGGGGGGGTAGAGAGTGTATACAGTTCAGGGTGGTGTGGGTAGAGAGTGGATACAGTTCAGGGTGGGGGCAGAGAGTGTATACAGTTCAGGGTGGGGGTAGAGAGTGTATACAGTTCAGGGTGGGGGGGGTAGAGTGTGAATACAGTTCGGGCGGGGGGGGGTAGAGAGTGTATACAGTTCAGAGTGGGAGGGGGGTAGAGAGTGCATACAGTTCAGGGTGGAGGGGGTAGAGAGTGATAACAGTTCAGGGTGGGGGTAGAGAGTGTATACAGTTCAGGGTGGGGGGGGTAGAGAGTGTATGCAGTTCAGGGTGGTGGGGGTGGAGAGTGGATACAGTTCAGGATGGGGGCAGAGTGTGTATACAGTTCAGGGTGGGGGTAGAGAATGTGTGCAGTTCAGGGTGGGGGGGGAGAGAGTGTATACAGTTCAGGGTGGGGGTAGAGAGTGTATACAGTTCAGAGTGGGGGTAGAGTGTGTCTACAGTTCAGGGCGGGGGTAGAGAGTGTATACAGTTCAGGGTGGGGGGATAGAGAGTGTATACAGTTCAGGGTGGGGGGGGGCAGAGAGTGTATGCAGTTCGGAGTGGGGGTAGAGTGTGTATACAGTTCATGGAGGGGGCAGAGGGTGTATACAGTTCAGGATGGGGGATAGAGAGTGTATACAGTTCAGGGCAGGGTTAGAGTGTGTATACAGTTCAGGGCAGGGGGGTGGATACAGTTCAGGGCGGGGGTGGATACAGTTTAGGGCGGGGGGGTGGATACATTTCAGGGAGGGGGGCGGGCGGACACAGTTCAGGGCGGGGGGCGGGCGGATACAGTTCAGGGCGGGGTGTTGATAAAGTTCAGGGTGGTGGGGGTAGAGAGTGTATACAGTTCAGGGTGGTGGGGGTAGAGAGTGTATACAGTTCAGGGCGGGGGTAGAGAGTGTATACAGTTCAGGGCAGGTGTAGACAGTGTATAGAGTTCAGGGTGGAGGGGGTAAAGTGTGTATAGAGTTCAGGGTGGTGTGGGTAGAGAGTGTATACAGTTCAGGGTGGGGGGGTAGAGTGTGTATACAGTTCAGGGTGGGGGTAGGGAGTGTTTACAATTCAGGGTGGGGGTAGAGAGTGTATACAGTTCAGGGTGGGGGTAGGGAGTGTTTACAATTCAGGGTGGGGGTAGAGAGTGTATACAGTTCAGGGTGGGGGTAGAGAGTGTATACAATTCAGGGGGGGGGTAGAGAGTGTATACAGTTCAGGGTGGTGGGGGTAGAGAGTGTATACAGTTCAGGGTGGCGGGAGAGAGTGTATACAGTTCAGGGTGGCGGTAGAGAGCGTGTACAGTTCAGGGTGGTGGGGGTAGAGAGTGTATACAGTTCAGGGTGGTGGGGGTAGAGAGTGTATACAGTTCAGGGTGGGGGTAGAGAGTGTCTACAGTTCAGGGTGGCGGTAGAGAGTGTCTACAGTTCAGGGTGGCGGTAGAGAGTGTATACAGTTCAGGGCGGGGGTAGAGAGTATATAAAGTTCAAGGCGGGGGGGTAGAGAGTGTATACAGTTCAGGGTGGCGGGAGAGAGTGTATACAGTTCAGGGCGGGGGTAGAGAGTATATAAAGTTCAAGGCGGGGGGGTAGAGAGTGTATACAGTTCAGGGTGGCGGGAGAGAGTGTATACAGTTCAGGGTGGCGGTAGAGAGTGTATACAGTTCTGGGTGGGGGTAGAGAGTGTATACAGTTCAGGGTGGCGGTAGAGAGTGTATACAGTTCAGGGCGGGGGTAGAGAGTATATAAAGTTCAAGGCGGGGGGGTAGAGAGTGTATACAGTTCAGGGTGGCGGGAGAGAGTGTATACAGTTCAGGGCGGGGGTAGAGAGTGTCTACAGTTCAGGGTGGCGGTAGAGAGTGTATACAGTTCAGGGCGGGGGTAGAGAGTATATAAAGTTCAAGGCGGGGGGGTAGAGAGTGTATACAGTTCAGGGCGGGGGTAGAGAGTGTATACAGTTCAGGGTGGCGGGAGAGAGTGTATACAGTTCAGGGCGGGGGTAGAGAGTATATAAAGTTCAAGGCCGGGGGGTAGAGAGTGTATACAGTTCAGGGTGGCGGGAGAGAGTGTATACAGTTCAGGGCGGGGGTAGAGAGTGTATACAGTTCAGGGCGGGGGTAGAGAGTGTATACAGTTCAGGGCGGGGGTAGAGAGTGTATACAGTTCAGGGCGGGGGTAGAGAGTATATAAAGTTCAGGGTGGCGGCAGACAGTGTATACAGTTCAGCGTGCGGGTAGAGAGTGTATACAGTTCAGCGTGCGGGTAGAGAGTGTATACAGTTCAGGGTGGGGGTAGAGAGTGTATACAGTTCAGGGCGGGGGTAGAGAGTGTATACAGTTCAGGGCGGGGGTAGAGTGTGTATACAGTTCAGGGTGGCGGTAGAGAGTGTATACAGTTCAGGGCGGGGGTAGAGAGTGTATACAGTTCAGGGCGGGGGTAGAGAGTGTATACAGTTCAGGGCGGGGGTAGAGAGTGTATACAGTTCAGGGCGGGGGTAGAGAGTATATAAAGTTCAGGGTGGCGGCAGACAGTGTATACAGTTCAGCGTGCGGGTAGAGAGTGTATACAGTTCAGCGTGCGGGTAGAGAGTGTATACAGTTCAGCGTGCGGGTAGAGAGTGTATCCAGTTCAGGGTGGGGGCAGAGAGTGTATACAGTTCAGGGTGGCGGTAGAGAGTGTATACAGTTCAGGGTGGAGGGGGTAGAGAGTGTATACAGTTCAGGGTGGTGGGGTAAGAGAGTGTATACAGTTCAGGGTGGTGGGGGTAGAGAATGTATACAGTTCAGGGTGGAGGGGGTAGAGAGTGTATACAGTTCAGGGCAGGTGTAGAGAGTCTATAGAGATCAGGGTGGAGGGGGTAGAGTGTGTATACAGTTCAGGGTGGTGGGGGTAGAGAGTGTATACAGTTCAGGGTGGGGGGGTAGAGAGTGTATACAGTTCAGGGTGGGGGTAGAGAGTATATACAGTTCAGGGTGCCGGTAGAGAGAGTATACAGTTCAGGGTGGGGGGGGCAGAGAGTGTATACAGCTCAGGGCAGAGGTAGAGAGTGTATACAGTTCAGGGTGGGGGGGGTAGAGAGTGAATACAGTTCAGGGTGGAGGGGGGTAGAGAGTATCTACAGTTCAGGGTGGCGGTAGAGAGTGTATACAGTTCAGGGTGGGGGGGTAGAGAGTGTATACAGTTCAGGGTGGGGGTAGAGTGTGTATACAGTTCAGGGTGGTGGGGGTAGAGAGTGTATACAGTTCAGGGTGGGGGGGTAGAGAGTGTATACAGTTCAGGGTGGGGGTAGAGAGTGTTTTCAATTCAGGGTGGTGGGGGTAGAGAGTGTATACAGTTCAGGGTGGTGGGGGTAGAGAGTGCATACAGTTCAGGGTGCGGGTCGTGAGAATATACAGTTCAGGGTGGTGGGGGTAGAGAGTGTACACAGTTCAGGGTGGAGGGGGTAGAGAGTGTATACAGTTCAGGGTGGCGGTAGAGAGTCTTACAGTTCAGGGTGGGGGTAGATAGTGTATACAGTTGGGAACGGGGGTAGAGAGTGTCTACAGTTCAGGGTGGGGGGGCAGAGAGTGTATACAGTTCAGGGCGGGGGTAGAGAGTGTATACAGTTCAGGGTTGTGGGGGTAGAGAGTGTATACAGTTCAGAGTGGGGGTAGAGAGTGTATACTGTTCAGGGTGGGGGTAGAGAGTGTATACAGTTCAGGGTGGTGGGGGCAGAGAGTGTATACAGTACGGGGTGGGGGGGTAGAGAGTGTATATAGTTCAGGGTGGGGGGTAGAGAGTGTATACAGTTCAGGGTGGCGGTAGAGAGTGTATACAGTTCAGGGTGGCGGTAGAGAGTGTATACAGTTCAGGGTGGTGGGGGTAGAGAGTGTATACAGTTCAGGGTGGTGGGGGTAGAGAATGTCTACAGTTCAGGGTGGAGGGCGTAGAGTGTGTATACAGTTCAGGGTGGTGGGGGTAGAGAGTGTATACAGTTCAGGGTGGGGGTAGAGAGTGTATACAGTTCAGGGTGCGGGTAGAGCGTGTATACAGTTCAGGGCGGGGGTAGAAAGTGTATACTGTTCAGGGTGGAGGGGGTAGAGAGTGTATACAGTTCAGGGTTGTGGGGGTAGATAGTGTGTACAGTTCAGGGCGGGGGGGTAGTGAGTGTATACAGTTCAAGGTGCGGGTAGATAGTGCATACAGTTCAGGGCGGGGGTAGAGAGTGTATACAGTTCAGGGTGGTGGGGGTAGAGAGTGTATACAGTTCAGGGTGGAGTGGGTAGAGAGTGTATACAGCTCAGGGTGGGGGCAGAGAGTGTATACAGTTCAGGGTGGCGGTAGAGAGTGTATACAGTTCAGGGTGGGGGTAGAGAGTGTATACAGTTAGGGTGGGGGGGGGTAGAGAGTGTATACAGTTCAGGGTGGGGGTAGAGAGTGTATACAGTTCAGGGCGGGGGGGGCAGAGAGTGTATACAGTTCAGGGTGGTGGGGGTAGTGAGTGTATACAGTTCAGGGTGGTGGGGGTAGTGAGTGTATACAGTTCAGGGTGGCGGTAGAGAGTGTATACAGTAGAGTGGGGGGGGGCAGAGAGTGTATACAGTTCAGGGTGGTGGGGGTAGAGAGTGTATACAGATCAGGGTGGCGGTAGAGAGTGTATAAAGTTCAGGGTGGTGGGGGTAGTGAGTGTATACAGTTCAGGGTGGGGTAGAGAGTGTATACAGTTCAGGGGGTGTAGAGTGTGTATACAGTTCAGGGTGGGGGTAGAGAGTGTTTCCAGTTCAGGGTGGGGGGTGTAGAGAGTGTATACAGTTCAGGGTGGGGGGGTAGAGAGTGTATACAGTTCAGGGTGGAGGGGGTAGAGAGTGTATACAGTTCAGGGTGGCGGTAGAGAGTGTATACAGTTCAGGGTGGTGGGGGTAGAGAGTGTATACAGTTCAGGGCGGGGGTAGAGAGTGTACACAGTTCAGGGCAGGTGTAGACAGTGTATAGAGATCAGGGTGGAGGGGGTAGAGTGTGTATACAGTTCTGGGTGGTGGGGGTAGAGAGTGTATACAGTTCAGGGTGGGGGGTTAGAGAGTGTATACAGTTCAGGGTGGTGGGGGTAGAGAGTGTATCCAGTCACGGTGGTGGGGGTAGAGAGTGTATACAGTTCAGGGCGGGGGACCAATACAGTTCAGGGCGGGGGGGTGGATATAGTTCAGGGCGGGGGGGGCGAATACAGTTCAGGGCGGGGGGGGCGAATACAGTTCAGGGCGGGGGGTGGGGGTGGATACAATTCAGGGGGGGAGGTGTATACAGTTCAGAACGGGGGGTGAATACAGTTCAGGGTGCGGTGGTGGATACAGTTCAGGGCGTGGGGGTGGATACAGTTCAGGGCGGGGGGGGTGGATACAGTTCAGGGCGGGGGGGGTGGATACAGTTCAGGGCGGGGTGAAGCGGGCAAATACAGTTCAGTGCGGGGAGGCGGGCAAATACAGTTCAGAGCAGGGCGGGCAAATACAGTTCAGAACGGTGGGGGGGCGAGCGAATACTGTTCAGGGCGGGGGGGATGGATACAGTTCAGGGCGGGGGGGTGGATACAGTTCAGTGCGGGGGGGATGGATACAGTTCAGGGGGGTGGGGTGGATACAGTTCAGGGCGTGGGGGGTGGATACAGTTCAGTGCGGGGGGGTGGATACAGTTCAGGGCGGGGGGGTGGATACAGTTCAGGGCGGGGGGGTGGATGCAGTTCAGGGCGGGGGGGTGGACACAGTTCAGTGCGGGGGGGTGTATACAGTTCAGGGCGGGGGGGTGGATACAGTTCAGGGCGGGGGGGGTGGATGCAGTTCAGGGCGGGGGGGGTGGATACAGTTCAGGGCGTTGGGGTGGATACAGTTCAGTGCGGGGGGGGAAGGATACAGTTCAGTGCGGGTGGGCGGGTGGATACAGTTCAGGGCGGGGGGGTGGATACAGTTCAGGGCGGGGGGGGTGGATACAGTTCACGGGAGGTGGATATAGTTCAGGGCAGGGGGGTGGATACAGTTCAGGGCGGGGGTGGATACAGTTTCGGGCGGTGGGGTGGATACATTTCAGGGAGGGGGGCGGCGGATACAGTTCAGGGCGGGGTGAAGCGGGCAAATACAGTTCAGTGCGGGGAGGCGGGCAAATACAGTTCAGAGCAGGGCGGGCAAATACAGTTCAGAACGGTGGGGGGGGCGAGCGAATACTGTTCAGGGCGGGGGGGATGGATACAGTTCAGGGCGGGGGGGTGGATACAGTTCAGTGCGGGGGGGATGGATACAGTTCAGGGCGGTGGGTTGGATACAGTCCAGGGCGTGGGGGGTGGATACAGTTCAGTGCGGGGGGGTGGATACAGTTCAGGGCGGGGGGGTGGATACAGTTCAGGGCGGGGGGGGTGGATACAGTTCAGGGCGGGGGGGGTGGATGCAGTTCAGGGCGGGGGGGTGGATACAGTTCAGTGCGGGGGCGTGGATACAGTTCAGTGCGGGGGGGGGTGGATACAGTTCAGTGCGGGGGGGTGGATGCAGTTCAGTGCGGGGGGGTGGATACAGTTCAGTGCGGGGGGGGTGGATGCAGTTCAGGGCGGGGGGGTGGATACAGTTCAGGGCGGGGGGGTGGATGCAGTTCAGGGCGGGGGGGTGGATACAGTTCAGGGCGGGGGGGTGGATGCAGTTCAGGGCGGGGGGGGGTGGATAAAGTTCAGGGCGGGGGGGGGGTGGATGCAGTTCAGGGCGTGGGGGGTGGATACAGTTCAGTGCGGGGGGGTGGATACAGTTCAGGGCGGGGGGGTGGATGCAGTTCAGGGCTGGGGGGTGGATACAGTTCAGGGCGGGGGGGGGTTGATGCAGTTCAGGGCGGGGGGGGTGGATACAGTTCAGGGCGTTGGGGTGGATACAGTTCAGTGCGGGGGGGAACTGATACAGTTCAGTGCGGGGGGGGCGGGAGGATACAGTTCAGGGCGGGGGGGGGTGAATACAGTTCAGTGCGGGGGGGTGGATACAGTTCAGGGCGGGGGTGGGTGGATGCAGTTCAGGGTGGGGGGAGTGGATACAGTTCAGGGCGGGGGGGTGGATACAGTTCACGGGAGGTGGATACAGTTCAGGGCAGGGGGGTGGATACAGTTCAGGGCAGGGTTGGATACAGTTTAGGGCGGGGGGGTGGATACATTTCAGGGAGGGGGGCGGGCGGACACAGTTCAGGGCGGGGGGCGGGCGGATACAGTTCAGGGCGGGGGGGTTGATAAAGTTCAGGGTGGTGGGGGTAGAGAGTGTATACAGTTCAGGGCGGGGGTAGATAGTGTATACAGTTCAGGGCAGGTGTAGACAGTGTATAGAGTTCAGGGTGGAGGGGGTAGAGTGTGTATAGAGTTCAGGGTGGTGTGGGTAGAGAGTGTATACAGTTCAGGGTGGGGGGGTAGAGAGTGTATACAGTTCAGGGTGGGGGTAGAGAGTGTATACAGTTCAGGGTGGGGGTAGAGAGTGTATACAGTTCAGGGTGGGGGCAGAGAGTGTATACAGTTCAGGGTGGGGGTAGAGAGTGTATCCAGTTCACGGTGGTGGGGGTAGAGAGTGTATACAGTTCAGGGCGGGGGACCAATACAGTTCAGGGCGGGGGGGGTGGATACAGTTCAGGGCGGGGGGGGGCGAATACAGTTCAGGGCGGGGGGGGCGAATACAGTTCAGGGCGGGGGGGTTGCATACAATTCAGGGCGGGGAGGTGAATACAGTTCAGGGCGGGGGGTGAATACAGTTCAGGGCGGGGTGGTGGATACAGTTCAGGGCGGGGGGGTGGATACAGTTCAGGGCGGGGGGGAACGGATACAGTTCAGTGCGGGGGGGGCAGGAGGATACAGTTCAGGGCGGGGGGGGGTGGATACAGTTCAGTGCGGGGGGGTGGATACAGTTCAGGGCGGGGGGTGGATGCAGTTCAGGGTGGGGGGGGTGGATACAGTTCAGGGCGGGGGGGTGGATACAGTTCATGAGAGGTGGATACAGTTCAGGGCAGGGGGGTGGATACAGTTCAGGGCGGGGGTGGATACAGTTTAGGGCGGGGGGGTGGATACATTTCAGGGAGGGGGGCGGGCGGACACAGTTCAGGGCGGGGGGCGGGCGGATACAGTTCAGGGCGGGGGGGTTGATAAAGTTCAGGGTGGTGGGGTAGAGAGTGTATACAGTTCAGGGCAGGTGTAGACAGTGTATAGAGTTCAGGGTGGAGGGGGGTAGAGTGTGTATAGAGTTCAGGGTGGTGTGGGTAGAGAGTGTATACAGTTCAGGGTGGGGGGGTAGAGAGTGTATACAGTTCAGGGTGGGGGTAGAGAGTGTATACAGTTCAGGGTGGGGGTAGAGAGTGTATACAGTTCAGGGTGGGGGCAGAGAGTGTATACAGTTCAGGGTGGGGGTAGAGAGTGTATCCAGTTCACGGTGGTGGGGGTAGAGAGTGTATACAGTTCAGGGCGGGGGACCAATACAGTTCAGGGCGGGGGGGGTGGATACAGTTCAGGGCGGGGGGGGGGCGAATACAGTTCAGGGCGGGGGGGGGCGAATACAGTTCAGGGCGGGGGGGGGGTGCATACAATTCAGGGGGGGGGAGGTGAATACAGTTCAGGGCGGGGGGGTGAATACAGTTCATGGCGGGGTGGTGGATACAGTTCAGGGCGGGGGGGGTGGATACAGTTCAGGGCGGGGGGGGGTGGATACAGTTCAGGGCGGGGTGAAGTGGACAAATACAGTTCAGTGTGGGGAGGCGGGCAAATACAGTTCAGAGCAGGGCGGGCAAATACAGTTCAGAACGGTGGGGGGGCGAGCGAATACTGTTCAGGGCGGGGGGGATGGATACAGTTCAGGGCGGGGGGTGGATACAGTTCAGTGCGGGGGGGATGGATACAGTTCAGGGCGGAGGGGTGGATACAGTTCAGGGCGTGGGGGGTGGATACAGTTCAGTGCGGGGGGGGGTGGATACAGTTCAGGGCGAGGGGGTGTGGATACAGTCCAGGGCGGGGGTGGGGTGGATGCAGTTCAGGGCGGGGGGGGGGGTGGATACAGTTTAGTGTGGAGGGGTGGATACAGTTCAGTGCGGGGGGGGGGTGGATACAGTTCAGTGCGGGGGGTGTGGATGCAGTTCAGGGCGGGGGGGTGGATACAGTTCAGGGCGGGGGGGGTGGGTGCAGTTCAGGGCGGGGGGGGTGGATACAGTTCAGGGCGGGGGGGTGTGGATACAGTCCAGGGCGGGGGTGGGGTGGATGCAGTTCAGGGCGGGGGGGGGGTGGATACAGTTTAGTGTGGAGGGGTGGATACAGTTCAGTGAGGGGGGGGGGTGGATACAGTTCAGTGCGGGGGGTGTGGATGCAGTTCAGGGCGGGGGGTGCATACAGTTCAGGGCGGGGGGGGTGGATGCAGTTCAGGGCGGGGGGGGTGGATACAGTTCAGGGCGGGGGGGTGGATGCAGTTCAGGGCGGGCGGGTGGATACAGTTCAGGGCGGGGGGGTGGATACAGTTCAGGGCGGGGGGGGTGGATACAGTTCAGGGCGGGATGTGGATACAGTTCAGGGCGGGGGTGTGGATGCAGTTCAGGGCGGGGGGGTGGATACAGTTCAGGGCGGGGGGGGGTGGATACAGTCCGGGGGGGGGGGGGTGGATGCAGTTCAGGGCGGGGGGGTGGATACAGTTCAGGGCGGGGGGGGAGGATGCAGTTCAGGGCAGGGGGGGTGGATGCAGTTCTGGGCGGGGGGGGTGGATACAGTTCAGGGCGGTGGGGTGGATACAGTTCAGTGCGGCGGGGGGCGGATACAGTTCTGTGCGGGGGGGGGGGTGGATACAGTTCAGGGCGGGGGGGTGGATACAGTTCAGTGCGGGGGTGGTGGATACAGTTCAGGGCGGGGGGGGTGGATGCAGTTCAGGGTGGGGGGGGTGGATACAGTTCAGGGCGGGGGGGGTGGATACAGTTCACGGGAGGTGGATACAGTTCAGGGCAGGGGGGTGGATACAGTTCAGGGCGGGGGGGTGGATACAGTTTAGGGCGGGGGGTGGATACATTTCAGGGAGGGGGGCGGGCGGATACAGATCAGGGCCGGGGCGGGCGGATACAGTTCAGGGCAGGGGGGGGAAGGGCACAGATACAGTTTAGGGGGGGGTAGTGAGTGTATACAGTTCAGGGTGGGGGGAGAGAGTGTATACAGTTCAGGGTGGGGATAGAGAATGTACACAGGTCAGAGCCGGGGGCGTAGGGAGTGTATACAGTTCAGGGTGGGGGGTGTAGAGAGTGTATACAGTTTAGGGCGGGGGTAGAGAGTGTAAACTGTTCAGGGTGGAGGGGGTAGAGAGTGTATACAGTTCAGGGTGGTGGGGGTAGAGAGTGTATATAGTTCAGGTTGGAGGGGGTAGAGAGTCTATACAGTTCAGGGTGGGGGTAGAGAGTGTTTACAGTTCAGGGTGGGGATAGAGAGTGTATACAGTTCAGAGCCGGGGGCGTAGAGAGTGTATACAGTTCAGGGTGGGGGGAGAGAGTGTATACAGTTCAGGGTGGCGGTAGAGAGTGTATACAGTTCAGAGCCGGGGGGTAGAGAGTGTATACAGTTCAGGGTGGGGGTAGAGAGTGTATACTGTTCAGGGTGGAGGGGTAGAGAGTGTATACAGTTCAGGGTGCTGGGGGTAGAGAGTGTATACAGTTCAGGGTGGAGGGGGTAGAGAGTGTATACAGTTCAGGATGGGGGTAGAGAGTGTATACAGTTCAGGGTGGGGGGGTAGAGAGTGTGTACAGTTCAGGGTGGGGGGGTAGAGAGTGTGTACAGTTCAGGGTGGGGGGGCAGAGAGTGTATACAGTTCAGGGTGGGGGTAGAGAGTGTATACAGTTCAGGGTGGGGTGGGGGGGGGGGGGGTAGAGAGCGTATCCAGTTCAGGGTGGTGGGGGTAGAGAGGGTAGAGAGTGTATACAGTTCAGGGTGGGGGGGGGGGGGTAGAGAGTGTATACAGTTCAGGGCGGGGGGGGGGGTAGAGAGTGTATACAGTTCAGGGCGGGGGGGGGGGGTAGAGAGTGTATACAGTTCAGGGTGGTGGGGGGGTAGAGAGTGTATACAGTTCAGGGTGGCGGGAGAGAGTGTATACAGTTCAGGGTGGGGGTAGAGAGTGTATACAGTTCAGGGTGGAGGGGGTAGAGTGTGTATACAGTTCAGCGTGGTGGGGGTAGAGAGTGTATACAGTTCAGGGTGGTGGGGGTAGAGAGTGTATACAGTTCAGCGTGGTGGGGGTAGAGAGTGTATACAGTTCAGGGTGGCGGGAGAGAGTGTATACAGTTCAGGGTGGTGGGGTAAGAGAGTGTATACAGTTCAGGGTGGAGGGGGTAGAGAGTGTATACAGTTCAGGGTGGTGGGGGTAGAGAATGTATACAGTTCAGGGTGGAGGGGGTAGAGAGTGTATACAGTTCAAGGCAGGTGTAGAGAGTCTATTGAGTTCAGGGTGGAGGGGGTAGAGTGTGTATACACTTCAGGGTGGGGGGGTAGAGAGTGTATACAGTTCAGGGTGGGGGGGTAGAGAGTGTATACAGTTCAGGGTGGGGGTAGAGAGTATATACAGTTCAGGGTGCGGGTAGAGAGAGTATACAGTTCAGGGTGGGGGGGCAGAGAGTGTATACAGCTCAGGGCGGAGGTAGAGAGTGTATACAGTTCAGGGTGGGGGGGGGTAGAGAGTGAATACAGTTCAGGGTGGAGGGGGGTAGAGAGTATCTACAGTTCAGGGTGGCGGTAGAGAGTGTATACAGTTCAGGGTGGGGGGGTAGAGAGTGTATACAGTTCAGGGTGGTGGGGGTAGAGAGTGTATACAGTTCAGGGTGGGGGGGTAGAGAGTGTATACAGTTCAGGGTGGCGGTAGAGAGTCTTACAGTTCAGGGTGGGGGAGGGGGGTAGAGAGTGTATACAGTTCAGGGTGGGGGGGTAGAGAGTGTATACAGTTCAGGGTGGGGGGGTAGAGAGTGTATACAGTTCAGGGTGGCGGTAGAGAGTCTTACAGTTCAGGGTGGGGGTAGATAGTGTATACAGTTATGGTGGGGGGGTAAAAAGTGTATACAGTTCAGGGTGGGGGTAGAGAGTGTATACAGTTCAGGGTTGTGGGGGTAGAGAGTGTATACAGTTCAGAGTGGGGGTAGAGAGTGTATACTGTTCAGGGTGGGGGTAGAGAGTGTATACAGTTCAGGGTGGTGGGGGTAGAGAGTGTATACAGTTCGGGGTGGGGGGGTAGAGAGTGTATATAGTTCAGGGTGGGGGGGTAGAGAGTGCATACAGTTCAGGGTGCAGGGGGTAGAGAGTGTACACAGTTCAGGGTGGTGGGGCTAGAGAGTGTATACAGTTCAGGGTGGTGGGGGTAGTGAGTGTATACAGTTCAGGGTGGGGGGGTAGAGAGTGATAACAGTTCAGGGTGGCGGTAGAGAGTGTCTACAGTTCAGGGTGCGGGTAGAGCGTGTATACAGATCAGGGCGGGGGTAGTAAGTGTATACTGTTCAGGGTGGAGGGGGTAGAGAGTGTATACAGTTCAGGGTTGTGGGGGTAGATAGTGTGTACAGTTCAGGGCTGGGGGGTAGTGAGTGTATACAGTTCAGGGTGGGGGTAGAGAGTGCATACAGTTCAGGGCGGGGGTAGACAGTGTATACAGTTCAGGGTGGTGGGTGTAGAGAGTGTATACAGTTCAGGGTGGAGGGGGTAGAGAGTGTATACAGTTCAGGGTGGGGGCAGAGAGTGTATACAGCTCAGGGTGGGGGCAGAGAGTGTATACAGTTCAGGGTGGGGGTAGAGAGGGTATACAGTTAGGGTGGGGGGGGTAGAGAGTGTATACAGTTCAGGGTGGGGGTAGAGAGTGTATACAGTTCAGGGCGGGGGGGCAGAGAGTGTACACAGTTCAGGGTGGTGGGGCTAGAGAGTGTATACAGTTCAGGGTGGTGGGGGCAGAGAGTGTATACAGTTCAGGGTGGCGGTAGAGAGTGTATAAAGTTCAGGGAGGTGGGGGTAGTGAGTGTATACAGTTCAGGGTGGGGTAGAGAGTGTATACAGTTCAGGGGGTGTAGAGTGTGTATACATTTCAGGGTGGGGGTAGAGAGTGTTTCCAGTTCAGGGTGGGGGGTGTAGAGAGTGTATACAGTTCAGGGTGGGGGGGGGGGTAAGAGAGTGTATACAGTTCAGGGTGGCGGTAGAGAGTGTATACAGTTCAGGGTGGGGGGGTAGAGAGTGTATACAGATCAGGGTGGGGGTAGAGAGTGTATACAGTTCAGGGTGGAGGCGGTAGAGAGTGTATACAGTTCAGGGTGGAGGGGGTAGAGAGTGTATACAGTTCAGGGTGGCGGTAGAGAATGTATACAGTTCAGGGTGGTGGGGGTAGGGAGTATATACAGTTCAGGGCGGGGGTAGAGAGTGTATACAGTTCAGGGCAGGTGTAGACAGTGTATAGAGATCAGGGTGGAGGGGGTAGAGTGTGTATACAGTTCTGGGTGGTGGGGTTAGAGAGTGTATACAGTTCAGGGTGGGGGGGTAGAGAGTGTACACAGTTCAGGGTGGTGGGGGTAGAGAGTGTATCCAGTCACGGTGGTGGGGGTAGAGAGTGTATACAGTTCAGGGCGGGGGACCAATACAGTTCAGGGCGGGGGGGTGGATATAGTTCAGGGCGGGGGGGGGCGAATACAGTTCAGGGTGGGGGGTGCGAATACAGTTCAGGGCGGGGGGTGGGGGTGGATACAATTCAGGGGGGGAGGTGTATACAGTTCAGGGCTGGAGGTGAATACAGTTCAGGGCGGGGTGGTGGATACAGTTCAGGGCGGGGGGGTGGATACAGTTCAGGGCGGGGGGGGGGGTGGATACAGTTCAGGGTGGGGGGGGTGCATACAGTCCAGAGCAGGAGGGGCTGGCAAATACAGTTCTGAGTGGGGGGCGCGAGCGAATATAGTTCAGGGCGCGGATACAGTTCAGGGCGGGGCGTGGATACAGTTCAGGGCGGGGGGGGGTGGATACAGTTCAGGGTGGGGGGGTGGATACAGTTCAGGGTGGGGGGGGTGGATACAGTTCAGGGCGGGGGGGTGGATACAGTTCAGGGCGGGGGTAGAGAGTGTATACAGTTCAGGGCGGGTGGGTGGATACAGTTCAGGGCGGGATGTGGATACAGTTCAGGGCTGAGGGTGTGGGCGGATACAGTTCAGGGTGGGGGGGTGGATACAGTTCAGGGTGGGGGGGGGTGGATACAGTTCAGGGCGGGGGGGTGGATACAGTTCAGGGCGGGGGTAGAGAGTGTATACAGTTCAGGGCGGGTGGGTGGATACAGTTCAGGGCGGGATGTGAATACAGTTCAGGGCTGAGGGTGCGGGCGGATACAGTTCAGGGCGGGGGGGCGGATACAGTTCAGGGCGGGGGGGCGGGCGGATACAGTTCAGGGCAGGTTGCGGGCGGATACAGTTCAGGGCGGGGGGGCGGGCGGATACAGTTCAGCGCGGGGGGGCGGATACAGTTCAGGGCGGGGGGGCGGGCGGATACAGTTCAGGGCGGGGGGGCGGGCGGATACAGTTCAGGGCGGGGGGGTGGATACAGTTCAGGGGGGGTGGATACAGTTCAGGGCAGGGGGGTGGATACAGTTCAGGGCGGGGGGGTGGATACAGTTTAGGGCGGGGGGTGGATACATTTCAGTGCGGGGGCGGGCGGATACATTTCAGGGCGGGGTGCGGTCAGATACAGTTCAGGGCGGGGGGGGAAGGGCACAGATACAGTTTAGGTCGGGGGAAGAGAGTGTATACAGTTCAGGGTGGGGATAGAGAGTGTATACAGTTCAGAGCCGGGGCGTAGAGAGTGTATACAGTTCAGGGTGGGGGGGTAGAGAGTGCATACAGATCAGGGTGGGGGTAGAGAGTGTATACAGTTCAGAGCCGGGGGGGGGGGGGGGGAGAGAGTATATACAGTTCAGGGTGGAGGTAGAGAGTGTATACTGTTCAGGGTGGAGGGGGTAGAGAGCGTGTACAGTCCAGAGCAGGAGGGGCTGGCAAATACAGTTCTGAGTGGGGGGGGGGGGGGGGAGGCGAATATAGTTCAGGGCGCGGATACAGTTCAGGGCGGGGGGGTGGATACAGTTCAGGGCGGGAGGGTGGATACAGTTCAGGGCAGGGGTGTGGATACAGTTCAGGGCGGGGGGGTGGATACAGTTTAGGGCGGGGGGGTGGATACATTTCAGGGCGGGGGCGGGCGGATACATTTCAGGGCGGGGGGCGGTCGGATACAGTTCAGGGCGGGGGGGAAGGGCACAGATGCAGTTTAGGTCGGGGGTAGAGAGTGTATACAGTTCAGGGTGGGGATAGAGAGTGTATACAGTTCAGAGCCGGGGGCGTAGAGAGTGTATACAGTTCAGGGCGGGGGGGTGGATACAGTTTAGGGCGGGGGGGTGGATACATTTCAGGGCGGGGGCGGGCGGATACATTTCAGGGCGGGGGGCGGTCGGATACAGTTCAGGGCGGGGGGGAAGGGCACAGATACAGTTTAGGTCGGGGGTAGAGAGTGTATACAGTTCAGAGCCGGGGGCGTAGAGAGTGTATACAGTTCAGGGTGGGGGGGTAGAGAGTATATACAGTTCAGGGTGGGGGTAGAGAGTGTATACTGTTCAGGGTGGAGGGGGTAGAGAGTGTGTACAGTTCAGGGTGGAGGGGGTAGAGAGTGTGTACAGTCCAGAGCAGGAGGGGCTGGCAAATACAGTTCAGAGTGGGGGGGGGGGGGGAGGCGAATATAGTTCAGGGCGCGGATACAGTTCAGGGCGGGGGGGTGGATACAGTTCAGGGCGGGGGGGTGGATACAGTTCAGGGCGGGGGGGTGGATACAGTTCAGGGCGGGATGTGGATACAGTTCAGGGCGGAGGGAGCGGGCGGATACAGTTCAGGGCGGGGGGGCGGGCGGATACAGTTCAGGGCAGGGGTAGAGAGTGTATACAGTTCAGGGTGGGGGTAGAGAATGTATACAGTTCAGGGTAGGGGTAGAGAGTGTATACAGTTCAGGGCGAGTGGGTGGATACAGTTCAGGGCGGGATGTGGATACAGTTCAGGGCGGGATGTGGATACAGTTCAGGGCGGGGGTAGAGAGTGTATACAGTTCAGGGTGGGGGTAGAGAGTGTATACAGTTCAGAGCCGGGGGGGGGGAGAGAGTGTGTACAGTTCAGGGTGGGGGTAGAGAGTGTATACAGTTCAAGGTGGGGGTAGAGAGTGTATACAGTTCAGGGTGGTGGGGGTAGAGAGTGTATACTGTTCAGGGTGGCGGGGGTAGAGAGTGTATACAGTTCAGGGCGGGGTGGCAAATGCAGTTCAGGGCGGGGGGGTGAATACAGTTCAGGGCGGGGGGTGGATACAGTTCAGGGCGGGGGGGTGGATACAGTTTGGGGCGGGGGGGTGGATACAGTTTGGGGCGGGGGGGTGGATACATTTCAGGGCGGGGGGCGGGCGGATACAGTTCAGGGCGGGGGGCGGTCGGATACAGTTCAGGGCGGGGGGGGCACAGATACAGTTTCGGGCGGGGGTAGAGAGTGCATACAGTTCAGGGTGGGGGTAGAGAGTGTATACAGTTCAGAGCCGGGGGCGTAGAGAGGGTATACAGTTCAGGGTGGAGGGGTAGAGAGTGTATACAGTTCAGGGTGGGGGTAGAGAGTGTATACAGTTCAAGGTGGGGGTAGAGAGTGTGTACAGTCCAGGGTGGGGGCAGAGAGTGCATACAGTTCAGGGTGGGGGTAGAGAGTGTATACAGTTCAAGGTGGGGGTAGAGAGTGTATACAGTTCAGGGCGGGGGTAGAGAGTGTATACAGTTCAGGGTGGGGGTAGAGAGTGTATACAGTTCAGAGCCGGGGGGGAGAGAGTGTGTACAGTTCAGGGTGGGGGTAGAGAGTGTATACAGTTCAGAGCGGGGTGGCAAATGCAGTTCAGGGCGGGGGGCGAATACAGTTCAGGGCGGGGGGTGGATACAGTTCTGCGCGGTGAGGGTGGATACAGCTCAGGGTCGAGGCGAAGCGGTGAATACAATTCAGGGCGGGGGGGGCGAATGCAGTTCAGGGCGGGTGGGTGGATACAGTTCAGGGCGGGGGGGTGGATACAGTTCAGGGCGGGGCGTAGCGGGCAAATACAGTTCAGGGCGGGGGGTGGATACAGTTCAGGGCGGGGGGGCGAATACAGTTCAGGGCGGTGGGTGGATACAGTTCAGGGCGGGGGGGCGAATACGGTTCAGGGCGGGGGTGTGTGGATACAGTTCAGTGCGGGGGGGGTGGATACAGTTCAGGGCTGGGGGTGTGTGGATACAGTTCAGGGCGGGGGGGCGAATACAGTTCAGGGTGGGGGGGTGGATACAGTTCAGGGCAGGGGGGCGTGGATACAGTTCAGGGCGGGGGGGCGTGGATACAGTTCAGGGCGGGGTGAAGCGGGCGAATACAGTTAAGGGCGTGTGGGTGGATACAGTTCAGGGCGGGTGGGGGTGGATACAGTTCAGTGCGGGGGGGGTGGATACAGTTCAGTGCGGGGGGGTGGATACAGTTCAGTGCGGGGGGGTGGATACAGTTCAGTGCGGGGGGGTGGATACAGTTCAGGGCGGGGGGTGCATACAGTTCAGGGCGGGGTGGCGGGTGGATACAGTTCAGGGTGGGGGGTTGGATACAGTTCAGGGCGGGGGCGTGGATACAGTTCAGGGGGGGTGGATACAGTTCAGGGCAGGGGGGTGGATACAGTTCAGGGCGGGGGGGTGGATACAGTTTAGGGCAGGGGTGGATACATTTCAGGGCGGGCGGATACATTTCAGGGCGGGGTGCGGTCGGATACAGTTCAGGGCGGGGGGGGAAGGGCACAGATACAGTTTAGGTCGGGGGAAGAGAGTGTATACAGTTCAGGGTGGGGATAGAGAGTGTATACAGTTCAGAGCCGGGGCGTAGAGAGTGTATACAGTTCAGGGTGGGGGGGTAGAGAGTGTATACAGTTCAGGGTGGGGGTAGAGAGTGTATACAGTTCAGAGCCAGGGGGGGGGGGGGGGGGGGAGGGTAGAGAGTGTATACTGTTCAGGGTGGAGGGGGTAGAGAGCGTGTACAGTCCAGAGCAGGAGGGGCTGGCAAATACAGTTCTAAGTGGGGGGGGGGGGGGAGGCGAATATAGTTCAGGGCGCGGATACAGTTCAGGGCGGGGGGGTGGATACAGTTCAGGGCGGGGGGGTGGATACAGTTCAGGGCGGGGGGGGTGGATACAGTTCAGGGCGGGATGTGGATACAGTTCAGGGCAGAGGGAGCGGGCGAATACAGTTCAGGGCGGGGGGCGGGCGGATACAGTTCAGGGCAGGGGGAGAGAGTGTCTACAGTTCAGGGTGGGGGTAGAGAATGTATACAGTTCAGGGCAGGGGTAGAGAGTGTATACAGTTCAGGGCGGGTGGGTGGATACAGTTCAGGGCGGGATGTGGATACAGTTCAGGGCGGAGGAAGCGGGCGGATACAGTTCAGGGCGGGGGGGCAGGCGGATACAGTTCAGGGCAGGGTGCGGGTGGGTACAGTTCAGGGCGGGGGGGCGGATACAGTTCAGAGCAGGGGGGGGCGGGCGGATACAGTTCAGAGCGGGGGGGCGGGCAGATACAGTTCAGGGCGGGGGGGCCGGCGGATACAGTTCAGAGCAGGGGGGGTGGGCGGATACAGTTCAGAGCAGGGGGAGCGGGCGGATACAGTTCAGAGCAGGGGGGGGCGGGCGTGTACAGTTCAAGGCGGGGGGGCGGATACAGTTCTGGGCGGGGGGGCGGGCGGATACAGTTCAGGGCAGGGTGCGGGCGGATACCGTTCAGGGAGGAGGGCCGGGCGGATACAGTTCAGAGCGGGGGGAGCTGGCAAATACAGTTCAGGGCGGGGGAGCGGGCGGATACAGTTCAGGGTGGGGGGGCGGGCGGATACAGTTCAGGGCGAGGGGATGGATACAGTTCAGGGTGGGGGGGGTGGATACAGTTCAGTGCGGGGGGGGCAAATACAGTTCAGGGCGGGGGGGGGCAAATACAGTTCAGGGTGGGGGTGGCAAATACAGTTCAGTTTGGGGGGGCCAAATACGGTTGAGGGCCGGGGGGGGCGAATATAGTTCAGGACGGGGGGCGGGCCAATACAGCTCAGGGCGGGTGGGCGGGCGAATATACTTCAGGGCGGGGGGGCGGGCGAATACAGTTCAGGGCGGGGGGGCGGGCGAATACAGTTCAGGGCAGGGGGGCGAATACAGTTCAGGGTGCGGGGGGCGAATACAGTTCAGGGCAGGGGGGCGAATACAGTTCAGGGTGGGGGGGGCGAATACAGTTCAGGGCGGGGGGGGGCGGGCGAATACAGTTCAGGGCGGGCGAATACAGTTCAGGGTGGGGGGGCGAATACAGTTCAGGGCGGGGGGGCGGGCGAATACAGTTCAGGGCGGGGGGGCGGGCGAATACAGTTCAGGGCGGGGGGGTGGATACAGTTCAGGGGGGGTGGATACAGTTCAGGGCGGGGGGGTGGATACAGTTTAGGGCGGGGGGGTGGATACATTTCAGGGCGGGGGGGCGGGCGGACACAGTTCAGGGCGGGGGGGGGGGGGGGGTAAGGGCACAGATACAGTTTAGGGCGGAGGTAGAGAGTGTATACAGTTCAGGGAGGGGGGAGAGAGTGTATACAGTTCAGAGCCGGGGGCGTAGAGAGTGTATACAGTTCAGGGTGGGGGGGTAGAGAGTGTATACAGTTCAGAGCCGGGGGCGTAGAGAGTGTATACAGTTCAGAGCCGGGGGCGTAGAGAGTGTATACAGTTCAGGGTGGGGGCGGTAGAGAGTGTATACAGTTCAGGGTGGGGGGGCGGGCGGATACAGTTCAGGGCGAGGGGATGGATACAGTTCAGGGTGGGGGGGGTGGATACAGTTCAGTGCGGGGGGGGCAAATACAGTTCAGGGCGGGGGGGGGCAAATACAGTTCAGGGTGGGGGTGGCAAATACAGTTCAGTTTGGGGGGGCCAAATACGGTTGAGGGCCGGGGGGGGCGAATATAGTTCAGGACGGGGGGCGGGCCAATACAGCTCAGGGCGGGTGGGCGGGCGAATATACTTCAGGGCGGGGGGGCGGGCGAATACAGTTCAGGGCGGGGGGGCGGGCGAATACAGTTCAGGGCAGGGGGGCGAATACAGTTCAGGGTGCGGGGGGCGAATACAGTTCAGGGCAGGGGGGCGAATACAGTTCAGGGTGGGGGGGGCGAATACAGTTCAGGGCGGGGGGGGGCGGGCGAATACAGTTCAGGGCGGGCGAATACAGTTCAGGGTGGGGGGGCGAATACAGTTCAGGGCGGGGGGGCGGGCGAATACAGTTCAGGGCGGGGGGGCGGGCGAATACAGTTCAGGGCGGGGGGGTGGATACAGTTCAGGGGGGGTGGATACAGTTCAGGGCGGGGGGGTGGATACAGTTTAGGGCGGGGGGGTGGATACATTTCAGGGCGGGGGGGCGGGCGGACACAGTTCAGGGCGGGGGGGGGGGGTAAGGGCACAGATACAGTTTAGGGCGGAGGTAGAGAGTGTATACAGTTCAGGGAGGGGGGAGAGAGTGTATACAGTTCAGAGCCGGGGGCGTAGAGAGTGTATACAGTTCAGGGTGGGGGGGTAGAGAGTGTATACAGTTCAGAGCCGGGGGCGTAGAGAGTGTATACAGTTCAGAGCCGGGGGCGTAGAGAGTGTATACAGTTCAGGGTGGGGGCGGTAGAGAGTGTATACAGTTCAGGGTGGGGGTAGAGTGTGTATACAGTTCAGGCTGGGGGTAGAGAGTGTATACAGTTCAGAGCCGGGGGGGGCGGGGGGTGAGAGTATATACAGTTCAGGGTGGGGGTAGAGAGTGTATACAGTTCAGAGCCGGGGGGGGGGGGGGGAAAGAGTATATACAGTTCAGGGTGGGGGTAGAGAGTGTATACTGTTCAGGGTGGAGGGGGTAGAGAGTGTATACAGTTCAGGGTGGGGGTAGAGAGTATATACAGTTCAGGGTGGAGGTAGAGAGTGTATACTGTTCAGGGTGGAGGGGGTAGAGAGTGTATACAGTTCAGGGTGGGGGTAGTGAGTGTATACAGTTCAGGGTGGTGGGGGTAGAGAGTGTATACAGTTCAGGGTGGGGGTAGAGAGTGTATACAGTTCAGGGTGGTGGGGGTAGAGAGTGTATACTGTTCAGGGTGGCGGGGGTAGAGAGTGTATACAGTTCAGGGCGGGGTGGCAAATGCAGTTCAGGGCGGGGGGGTGAATACAGTTCAGGGCGGGGGGTGGATACAGTTCAGGGCGGGGGGGTGGATACAGTTTGGGGCGGGGGGGTGGATACATTTCAGGGCGGGGGGCGGGCGGATACAGTTCAGGGCGGGGGGCGGTCGGATACAGTTCAGGGCGGGGGGGGCACAGATACAGTTTCGGGCGGGGGTAGAGAGTGCATACAGTTCAGGGTGGGGGTAGAGAGTGTATACAGTTCAGGGCGGGGGGCGGTCGGATACAGTTCAGGGCGGGGGGGGCACAGATACAGTTTCGGGCGGGGGTAGAGAGTGTATACAGTTCAGGGTGGAGGGGTAGAGAGTGTATACAGTTCAGGGTGGGGGTAGAGAGTGTATACAGTTCAAGGTGGGGGTAGAGAGTGTATACAGTTCAAGGTGGGGGTAGAGAGTGTATACAGTTCAGGGCGGGGGTAGAGAGTGTATACAGTTCAGGGTGGGGGTAGAGAGTGTATACAGTTCAGAGCCGGGGGGGAGAGAGTGTGTACAGTTCAGGGTGGGGGTAGAGAGTGTATACAGTTCAGAGCGGGGTGGCAAATGCAGTTCAGGGCGGGGGGCGAATACAGTTCAGGGCGGGGGGTGGATACAGTTCTGGGCGGTGAGGGTGGATACAGCTCAGGGTCGAGGCGAAGCGGTGAATACAATTCAGGGCGGGGGGTCGAATGCAGTTCAGGGCGGGTGGGTGGATACAGTTCAGGGCGGGGGGGTGGATACAGTTCAGGGCGGGGCGTAGCGGGCAAATACAGTTCAGGGCGGGGGGTGGATACAGTTCAGGGCGGGGGGGCGAATACAGTTCAGGGCGGTGGGTGGATACAGTTCAGGGCGGGGGGGCGAATACGGTTCAGGGCGGGGGTGTGTGGATACAGTTCAGTGCGGGGGGGGTGGATACAGTTCAGGGCTGGGGGTGTGTGGATACAGTTCAGGGCGGGGGGGCGAATACAGTTCAGGGTGGGGGGGTGGATACAGTTCAGGGCAGGGGGGCGTGGATACAGTTCAGGGCGGGGGGCGTGGATACAGTTCAGGGCGGGGTGAAGCGGGCGAATACAGTTAAGGGCGTGTGGGTGGATACAGTTCAGGGCGGGTGGGGGTGGATACAGTTCAGTGCGGGGGGGGTGGATACAGTTCAGTGCGGGGGGGTGGATACAGTTCAGTGCGGGGGGGTGGATACAGTTCAGTGCGGGGGGGTGGATACAGTTCAGGGCGGGGGGTGCATACAGTTCAGGGCGGGGTGGCGGGTGGATACAGTTCAGGGCGGGGGGTTGGATACAGTTCAGGGCGGGGGCGTGGATACAGTTCAGGGGGGGTGGATACAGTTCAGGGCAGGGGGGTGGATACAGTTCAGGGCGGGGGGGTGGATACAGTTTAGGGCGGGGGGTGGATACATTTCAGGGCGGGGGCGGGCGGATACATTTCAGGGCGGGGTGCGGTCGGATACAGTTCAGGGCGGGGGGGGAAGGGCACAGATACAGTTTAGGTCGGGGGAAGAGAGTGTATACAGTTCAGGGTGGGGATAGAGAGTGTATACAGTTCAGAGCCGGGGCGTAGAGAGTGTATACAGTTCAGGGTGGGGGGGTAGAGAGTGTATACAGTTCAGGGTGGGGGTAGAGAGTGTATACAGTTCAGAGCCAGGGGGGGGGGGGAGGGTAGAGAGTGTATACTGTTCAGGGTGGAGGGGGTAGAGAGCGTGTACAGTCCAGAGCAGGAGGGGCTGGCAAATACAGTTCTGAGTGGGGGGGGGGGGAGGCGAATATAGTTCAGGGCGCGGATACAGTTCAGGGCGGGGGGGTGGATACAGTTCAGGGCGGGGGGGTGGATACAGTTCAGGGCGGGGGGGTGGATACAGTTCAGGGCGGGATGTGGATACAGTTCAGGGCAGAGGGAGCGGGCGAATACAGTTCAGGGCGGGGGGCGGGCGGATACAGTTCAGGGCAGGGGGAGAGAGTGTCTACAGTTCAGGGTGGGGGTAGAGAATGTATACAGTTCAGGGCAGGGGTAGAGAGTGTATACAGTTCAGGGCGGGTGGGTGGATACAGTTCAGGGCGGGATGTGGATACAGTTCAGGGCGGAGGAAGCGGGCGGATACAGTTCAGGGCGGGGGGGCAGGCGGATACAGTTCAGGGCAGGGTGCGGGTGGGTACAGTTCAGGGCGGGGGGGCGGATACAGTTCAGAGCAGGGGGGGGCGGGCGGATACAGTTCAAAGCGGGGGGGCAGGCAGATACAGTTCAGGGCGGGGGGGCCGGCGGATACAGTTCAGAGCAGGGGGGGTGGGCGGATACAGTTCAGAGCAGGGGGGGGCGGGCGTGTACAGTTCAAGGCGGGGGGGCGGATACAGTTCTGGGCGGGGGGGCGGGCGGATACAGTTCAGGGCAGGGTGCGGGCGGATACCGTTCAGGGAGGAGGGCCGGGCGGATACAGTTCAGAGCGGGGGGAGCTGGCAAATACAGTTCAGGGCGGGGGAGCGGGCGGATACAGTTCAGGGTGGGGGGGCGGGCGGATACAGTTCAGGGCGAGGGGATGGATACAGTTCAGGGTGGGGGGGGTGGATACAGTTCAGTGCGGGGGGGGCAAATACAGTTCAGGGCGGGGGGGGGCAAATACAGTTCAGGGTGGGGGTGGCAAATACAGTTCAGTGTGGGGGGGCCAAATGCGGTTGAGGGCCGGGGGGGGCGAATATAGTTCAGGACGGGGGGCGGGCCAATACAGCTCAGGGCGGGTGGGCGGGCGAATATACTTCAGGGCGGGGGGGCGGGCGAATACAGTTCAGGGCGGGGGGGCGGGCGAATACAGTTCAGGGCAGGGGGGCGAATACAGTTCAGGGTGCGGGGGGCGAATACAGTTCAGGGCAGGGGGGCGAATACAGTTCAGGGTGGGGGGGCGAATACAGTTCAGGGCGGGGGGGGGCGGGCGAATACAGTTCAGGGCGGGCGAATACAGTTCAGGGTGGGGGGGCGAATACAGTTCAGGGCGGGGGGGGGCAGGCGAATACAGTTCAGGGCGGGGGGGGCGGGCGAATACAGTTCAGGGCGGGGGGGTGGATACAGTTCAGGGGGGGTGGATACAGTTCAGGGCGGGGGGGTGGATACAGTTTAGGGCGGGGGGATGGATACATTTCAGGGCGGGGGGGCGGGCGGATACAGTTCAGGGCGGGGGGGGGTAAGGGCACAGATACAGTTTAGGGCGGAGGTAGAGAGTGTATACAGTTCAGGGAGGGGGGAGAGAGTGTATACATTTCAGAGCCGGGGGCGTAGAGAGTGTATACAGTTCAGGGTGGGGGGGTAGAGAGTGTATACAGTTCAGAGCCGGGGGCGTAGAGAGTGTATACAGTTCAGAGCCGGGGGCGTAGAGAGTGTATACAGTTCAGGGTGGGGGCGGTAGAGAGTGTATACAGTTCAGGGTGGGGGTAGAGTGTGTATACAGTTCAGGCTGGGGGTAGAGAGTGTATACAGTTCAGAGCCGGGGGGGGCGGGGGGTGAGAGTATATACAGTTCAGGGTGGGGGTAGAGAGTGTATACAGTTCAGAGCGGGGTGGCAAATGCAGTTCAGGGCGGGGGGCGAATACAGTTCAGGGCGGGGGGTGGATACAGTTCTGCGCGGTGAGGGTGGATACAGCTCAGGGTCGAGGCGAAGCGGTGAATACAATTCAGGGCGGGGGGGGGCGAATGCAGTTCAGGGCGGGTGGGTGGATACAGTTCAGGGCGGGGGGGTGGATACAGTTCAGGGCGGGGCGTAGCGGGCAAATACAGTTCAGGGCGGGGGGTGGATACAGTTCAGGGCGGGGGGGCGAATACAGTTCAGGGCGGTGGGTGGATACAGTTCAGGGCGGGGGGGCGAATACGGTTCAGGGCGGGGGTGTGTGGATACAGTTCAGTGCGGGGGGGGTGGATACAGTTCAGGGCTGGGGGTGTGTGGATACAGTTCAGGGCGGGGGGGCGAATACAGTTCAGGGTGGGGGGGTGGATACAGTTCAGGGCAGGGGGGCGTGGATACAGTTCAGGGCGGGGGGGCGTGGATACAGTTCAGGGCGGGGTGAAGCGGGCGAATACAGTTAAGGGCGTGTGGGTGGATACAGTTCAGGGCGGGTGGGGGTGGATACAGTTCAGTGCGGGGGGGGTGGATACAGTTCAGTGCGGGGGGGTGGATACAGTTCAGTGCGGGGGGGTGGATACAGTTCAGTGCGGGGGGGTGGATACAGTTCAGGGCGGGGGGTGCATACAGTTCAGGGCGGGGTGGCGGGTGGATACAGTTCAGGGCGGGGGGTTGGATACAGTTCAGGGCGGGGGCGTGGATACAGTTCAGGGGGGGTGGATACAGTTCAGGGCAGGGGGGTGGATACAGTTCAGGGCGGGGGGGTGGATACAGTTTAGGGCGGGGGGGTGGATACATTTCAGGGCGGGGGGGCGGGCGGATACAGTTCAGGGCGGGGGGGGGGTAAGGGCACAGATACAGTTTAGGGCGGAGGTAGAGAGTGTATACAGTTCAGGGAGGGGGGAGAGAGTGTATACAGTTCAGAGCCGGGGGCGTAGAGAGTGTATACAGTTCAGGGTGGGGGGGTAGAGAGTGTATACAGTTCAGAGCCGGGGGCGTAGAGAGTGTATACAGTTCAGAGCCGGGGGCGTAGAGAGTGTATACAGTTCAGGGTGGGGGCGGTAGAGAGTGTATACAGTTCAGGGTGGGGGTAGAGTGTGTATACAGTTCAGGCTGGGGGTAGAGAGTGTATACAGTTCAGAGCCGGGGGGGGCGGGGGGTGAGAGTATATACAGTTCAGGGTGGGGGTAGAGAGTGTATACAGTTCAGAGCCGGGGGGGGGGGGGGAAAGAGTATATACAGTTCAGGGTGGGGGTAGAGAGTGTATACTGTTCAGGGTGGAGGGGGTAGAGAGTGTATACAGTTCAGGGTGGGGGTAGAGAGTATATACAGTTCAGGGTGGAGGTAGAGAGTGTATACTGTTCAGGGTGGAGGGGGTAGAGAGTGTATACAGTTCAGGGTGGGGGTAGTGAGTGTATACAGTTCAGGGTGGTGGGGGTAGAGAGTGTATACAGTTCAGGGTGGGGGTAGAGAGTGTATACAGTTCAGGGTGGTGGGGTAGAGAGTGTATACTGTTCAGGGTGGCGGGGGTAGAGAGTGTATACAGTTCAGGGCGGGGTGGCAAATGCAGTTCAGGGCGGGGGGGTGAATACAGTTCAGGGCGGGGGGTGGATACAGTTCAGGGCGGGGGGGTGGATACAGTTTGGGGCGGGGGGGTGGATACATTTCAGGGCGGGGGGCGGGCGGATACAGTTCAGGGCGGGGGGCGGTCGGATACAGTTCAGGGCGGGGGGGGGCACAGATACAGTTTCGGGCGGGGGTAGAGAGTGCATACAGTTCAGGGTGGGGGTAGAGAGTGTATACAGTTCAGAGCCGGGGGCGTAGAGAGGGTATACAGTTCAGGGTGGAGGGGTAGAGAGTGTATACAGTTCAGGGTGGGGGTAGAGAGTGTATACAGTTCAAGGTGGGGGTAGAGAGTGTTTACAGTCCAGGGTGGGGGCAGAGAGTTCATACAGTTCAGGGTGGGGGTAGAGAGTGTATACAGTTCAAGGTGGGGGTAGAGAGTGTATACAGTTCAGGGCGGGGGTAGAGAGTGTATACAGTTCAGGGTGGGGGTAGAGAGTGTATACAGTTCAGAGCCGGGGGGGAGAGAGTGTGTACAGTTCAGGGTGGGGGTAGAGAGTGTATACAGTTCAGAGCGGGGTGGCAAATGCAGTTCAGGGCGGGGGGCGAATACAGTTCAGGGCGGGGGGTGGATACAGTTCTGGGCGGTGAGGGTGGATACAGCTCAGGGTCGAGGCGAAGCGGTGAATACAATTCAGGGCGGGGGGGGGCGAATGCAGTTCAGGGCGGGTGGGTGGATACAGTTCAGGGCGGGGGGGTGGATACAGTTCAGGGCGGGGCGTAGCGGGCAAATACAGTTCAGGGCGGGGGGTGGATACAGTTCAGGGCGGGGGGGCGAATACAGTTCAGGGCGGTGGGTGGATACAGTTCAGGGCGGGGGGGCGAATACGGTTCAGGGCGGGGGTGTGTGGATACAGTTCAGTGCGGGGGGGGTGGATACAGTTCAGGGCTGGGGGTGTGTGGATACAGTTCAGGGCGGGGGGGCGAATACAGTTCAGGGTGGGGGGGTGGATACAGTTCAGGGCAGGGGGGCGTGGATACAGTTCAGGGCGGGGGGGCGTGGATACAGTTCAGGGCGGGGTGAAGCGGGCGAATACAGTTAAGGGCGTGTGGGTGGATACAGTTCAGGGCGGGTGGGGGTGGATACAGTTCAGTGCGGGGGGGTGGATACAGTTCAGTGCGGGGGGGGTGGATACAGTTCAGTGCGGGGGGGTGGATACAGTTCAGTGCGGGGGGGTGGATACAGTTCAGGGCGGGGGGTGCATACAGTTCAGGGCGGGGTGGCGGGTGGATACAGTTCAGGGCGGGGGGTTGGATACAGTTCAGGGCGGGGGCGTGGATACAGTTCAGGGGGGGTGGATACAGTTCAGGGCAGGGGGGTGGATACAGTTCAGGGCGGGGGGGTGGATACAGTTTAGGGCGGGGGGTGGATACATTTCAGGGCGGGCGGATACATTTCAGGGCGGGGTGCGGTCGGATACAGTTCAGGGCGGGGGGGAAGGGCACAGATACAGTTTAGGTCGGGGGAAGAGAGTGTATACAGTTCAGGGTGGGGATAGAGAGTGTATACAGTTCAGAGCCGGGGCGTAGAGAGTGTATACAGTTCAGGGTGGGGGGGTAGAGAGTGTATACAGTTCAGGGTGGGGGTAGAGAGTGTATACAGTTCAGAGCCAGGGGGGGGGGGAGGGTAGAGAGTGTATACTGTTCAGGGTGGAGGGGGTAGAGAGCGTGTACAGTCCAGAGCAGGAGGGGCTGGCAAATACAGTTCTGAGTGGGGGGGGGGGGGAGGCGAATACAGTTCAGGGCGGGGGGGTGGATACAGTTCAGGGCGGGGGGGTGGATACAGTTCAGGGCGGGATGTGGATACAGTTCAGGGCAGAGGGAGCGGGCGAATACAGTTCAGGGCGGGGGGCGGGCGGATACAGTTCAGGGCAGGGGGAGAGAGTGTCTACAGTTCAGGGTGGGGGTAGAGAATGTATACAGTTCAGGGCAGGGGTAGAGAGTGTATACAGTTCAGGGCGGGTGGGTGGATACAGTTCAGGGCGGGATGTGGATACAGTTCAGGGCGGAGGAAGCGGGCGGATACAGTTCAGGGCGGGGGGGCAGGCGGATACAGTTCAGGGCAGGGTGCGGGTGGGTACAGTTCAGGGCGGGGGGGCGGATACAGTTCAGAGCAGGGGGGGGCGGGCGGATACAGTTCAGAGCGGGGGGGCGGGCAGATACAGTTCAGGGCGGGGGGGCCGGCGGATACAGTTCAGAGCAGGGGGGGTGGGCGGATACAGTTCAGAGCAGGGGGAGCGGGCGGATACAGTTCAGAGCAGGGGGGGGCGGGCGTGTACAGTTCAAGGCGGGGGGGCGGATACAGTTCTGGGCGGGGGGGCGGGCGGATACAGTTCAGGGCAGGGTGCGGGCGGATACCGTTCAGGGAGGAGGGCCGGGCGGATACAGTTCAGAGCGGGGGGAGCTGGCAAATACAGTTCAGGGCGGGGGAGCGGGCGGATACAGTTCAGGGTGGGGGGGCGGGCGGATACAGTTCAGGGCGAGGGGATGGATACAGTTCAGGGTGGGGGGGGTGGATACAGTTCAGTGCGGGGGGGGCAAATACAGTTCAGGGCGGGGGGGGGCAAATACAGTTCAGGGTGGGGGTGGCAAATACAGTTCAGTGTGGGGGGGCCAAATACGGTTGAGGGCCGGGGGGGGCGAATATAGTTCAGGACGGGGGGCGGGCCAATACAGCTCAGGGCGGGTGGGCGGGCGAATATACTTCAGGGCGGGGGGGCGGGCGAATACAGTTCAGGGCGGGGGGGCGGGCGAATACAGTTCAGGGCAGGGGGGCGAATACAGTTCAGGGTGCGGGGGGCGAATACAGTTCAGGGCAGGGGGGCGAATACAGTTCAGGGTGGGGGGGCGAATACAGTTCAGGGCGGGGGGGGGCGGGCGAATACAGTTCAGGGCGGGCGAATACAGTTCAGGGTGGGGGGGCGAATACAGTTCAGGGCGGGGGGGCAGGCGAATACAGTTCAGGGCGGGGGGGGGCGGGCGAATACAGTTCAGGGCGGGGGGGTGGATACAGTTCAGGGGGGGTGGATACAGTTCAGGGCGGGGGGGTGGATACAGTTTAGGGCGGGGGGATGGATACATTTCAGGGCGGGGGGGCGGGCGGATACAGTTCAGGGCGGGGGGGGGTAAGGGCACAGATACAGTTTAGGGCGGAGGTAGAGAGTGTATACAGTTCAGGGAGGGGGGAGAGAGTGTATACATTTCAGAGCCGGGGGCGTAGAGAGTGTATACAGTTCAGGGTGGGGGGGTAGAGAGTGTATACAGTTCAGAGCCGGGGGCGTAGAGAGTGTATACAGTTCAGAGCCGGGGGCGTAGAGAGTGTATACAGTTCAGGGTGGGGGCGGTAGAGAGTGTATACAGTTCAGGGTGGGGGTAGAGTGTGTATACAGTTCAGGCTGGGGGTAGAGAGTGTATACAGTTCAGAGCCGGGGGGGGCGGGGGGTGAGAGTATATACAGTTCAGGGTGGGGGTAGAGAGTGTATACAGTTCAGAGCCGGGGGGGGGGGGAAAGAGTATATACAGTTCAGGGTGGGGGTAGAGAGTGTATACTGTTCAGGGTGGAGGGGGTAGAGAGTGTATACAGTTCAGGGTGGGGGTAGAGAGTATATACAGTTCAGGGTGGAGGTAGAGAGTGTATACTGTTCAGGGTGGAGGGGGTAGAGAGTGTATACAGTTCAGGGTGGGGGTAGTGAGTGTATACAGTTCAGGGTGGTGGGGGTAGAGAGTGTATACAGTTCAGGGTGGGGGTAGAGAGTGTATACAGTTCAGAGCCGTGCGGGGAGAGAGTGTATACAGTTCAGAGCCGGGGGGGAGAGAGTGTGTACAGTTCAGGGTGGGGGTAGAGAGTGTATACAGTTCAAGGTGGGGGTAGAGAGTGTATACAGTTCAGGGTGGTGGGGGCAGAGAGTGTATACAGTTCAGAGCCGGGGGGGGGAGAGAGTGTATACAGTTCAGAGCCGGGGGGGAGAGAGTGTGTACAGTTCAGGGTGGGGGTAGAGAGTGTATACAGTTCAAGGTGGGGGTAGAGAGTGTATACAGTTCAGGGTGGTGGGGGCAGAGAGTGTATACAGTTCAGGGCGGGGTGGCAAATGCAGTTCAGGGCGGGGGGGCGAATACAGTTCAGGGCGGGGGGTGGACACAGTTCAGGGTGGGGGGTGGATACAGTTCAGGGCGGGGGGTGGATACAGTTCAGGGCGGGGGGGGCAAATACAGTTCAGGGTGGGGGTGGCAAATACAGTTCAGTGTGGGGGGGCCAAATACGGTTGAGGGCGGGGGGGGGGGCGAATATAGTTCAGGACGGGGGGCGGGCGAATACAGCTCAGGGCGGGTGGGCGGGCGAATATAGTTCAGGGCGGGGGGCGGGCGAATACAGTTCAGGGCGGGGGGGGCGGGCGAATACAGTTCAGGGCAGGGGGGCGAATACAGTTCAGGGTGGGGGGGGGAAATACAGTTCAGGGCGGGGGGGGGCGGGCGAATACAGTTCAGGGCGGGCGAATACAGTTCAGGGCGGGGGGGCGAATACAGTTCAGGGCAGGGGGGCGAATACAGTTCAGGGTGGGGGGGCGAATACAGTTCAGGGCGGGGGGGGCGGGCGAATACAGTTCAGAGCGGGGGGAGCTGGCAAATACAGTTCCGGGCGGGGGAGCGGGCGGATACAGTTCATGGCGAGGGGATGGATACAGTTCAGGGTGGGGGGGGGATGGATACAGTTCAGTGCGGGGGGGGGCAAATACAGTTCAGGGCGGGGGGGGGGGCAAATACAGTTCAGGGCGGGGGTGGCAAATACAGTTCAGTGTGGGGGGGCCAAATACGGTTGAGGGCGGGGGGGGGCGAATACAGTTCAGGGCAGGGGTAGAGAGTGTATACAGTTCAGGGTGGGGGTAGAGAATGTATACAGTTCAGGGCAGGGGTAGAGAGTGTATACAGTTCAGGGCGGGTGGGTGGATACAGTTCAGGGCGGGATGTGGATACAGTTCAGGGAGGAGGGAGCGGGCGGATACAGTTCAGAGCGGGGGGGGCGGGCGGATACAGTTCGGGGTGGGCGGGCGGATACAGTTCATTGCAGGGGGGTCGGATACAGTTCAGAGCGGGGGGGGGCGGGCGGATACAGTTCAGAGCAGGGGGGGCGGGCGGATACAGTTCAGAGCGGGGGGGGCGGGCGGATACAGTTCAGGGCAGGGTGCGGGCGGATACAGTTCAGGGCGGGGGGGGCGGGCGGATACTGTTCAGAGCGGGGGGACGGGCGGATACAGTTCAGGGCAGGGTGCGGGCGGATACAATTCAGGGCGGGGGGGGATACAGTTCAGAGCAGGGGGGGGGCGGGCGGATATAGTTCAGGGCGGGGGGTGGAAACAGTTCAAGGCGGGGGGGGCGGGCGGATACAGTTCAGGGCAGGGTGCGGGCGGATACAGTTCAGGGCGGGGGGGCGGGCGGGCGGATACAGTTCAGGGCAGGGTGCGGGCGGATACAGTTCAGGGTGGGAGGGCGGGCGGATACAGTTCAGAGCGGGGGGAGCGGGCGAATACAGTTCAGGGCGGGGGGAGCTGGCAAATACAGTTCAGGGCGGGGGAGCGGGCGGATACAGGTCAGGGCGAGGGGATGGATACATTTCAGGGTGGGGGGGGATACAGTTCAGTGCGGGGGGGTGCAAATACAGTTCAGTGTGGGGGGGCCAAATACGGTTGAGGGCGGGGGGGGGCGAATATAGTTCAGGACGGGGGGCGGGCGAATACAGCTCAGGGCGGGTGGGCGGGCGAATATAGTTCAGGGCGGGGGGCGGGCGAATACAGTTCAGGGCGGGTGGGCGGGCGAATATAGTTCAGGACGGGGGGCGGGCGGATACAGTTCAGGGCGAGGGGGCGGGCGGATACAGTTCAGGGCGGGGGGGGCGGGCGGACACAGTTCAGGGCGGGGGGGGGGGGGAGGATACAGTTCCGGGCGGGGGGGCGGGCGGATACAGTTCAGGGCGGGCGGGGCGGATACAGATCAGGACGGAGGGGCGGGCGAATACAGTTCAGGGCGGGGAGGGCGGGCGAATACAGCTCAGGGCGGGTGGGCGGGCGAATATAGTTCAGGGCGGGGGGCGGGCGAATACAGTTCAGGGCGGGGGGGGCGGGCGAATACAGTTCAGGGCAGGGGGGCGAATACAGTTCAGGGTGGGGGGGGGAAAATACAGTTCAGGGCGGGGGGGGGCGGGCGAATACAGTTCAGGGCGGGCGAATACAGTTCAGGGCGGGGGGGCGAATACAGTTCAGGGCAGGGGGGCGAATACAGTTCAGGGTGGGGGGGCGGATACAGTTCAGGGCGGGGGGGGCGGGCGGATACAGTTCAGGGCTGGGTGCGGGCGGATACAGTTCAGGGTGGGAGGGCGGACGGATACAGTTCAGAGCGGGGGGAGCGGGCGAATACAGTTCAGGGTGGGAGGGCGGACGGATACAGTTCAGAGCGGGGGGAGCTGGCAAATACAGTTCCGGGCGGGGGAGCGGACGGATACAGTTCATGGCGAGGGGATGGATACAGTTCAGGGTGGGGGGGGGATGGATACAGTTCAGTGCGGGGGGGGGCAAATACAGTTCAGGGCGGGGGGGGCAAATACAGTTCAGGGCGGGGGTGGCAAATACAGTTCAGTGTGGGGGGGCCAAATACGGTTGAGGGCGGGGGGGGGGGCGAACACAGTTCAGGGCAGGGGTAGAGAATGTATACAGTTCAGGGCAGGGGTAGAGAGTGTATACAGTTCAGGGCGGGTGGGTGGATACAGTTCAGGGCGGGATGTGGATACAGTTCAGGGAGGAGGGAGCGGGCGGATACAGTTCAGAGCGGGGGGGGCGGGCGGATACAGTTCGGGGTGGGCGGGCGGATACAGTTCATTGCAGGGGGGTCGGATACAGTTCAGAGCGGGGGGGGCGGGCGGATACAGTTCAGAGCAGGGGGGGCGGGCGGATACAGTTCAGAGCGGGGGGGGGCGGGCGGATACAGTTCAGGGCAGGGTGCGGGCGGATACAGTTCAGGGCGGGGGGGGGCGGGCGGATACTGTTCAGAGCGGGGGGACGGGCGGATACAGTTCAGGGCAGGGTGCGGGCAGATACAATTCAGGGCGGGGGGGGATACAGTTCAGAGCAGGGGGGGGGCGGGCGGATATAGTTCAGGGCGGGGGGTGGATACAGTTCAAGGCGGGGGGGCGGGCGGATACAGTTCTGGGCAGGGTGCGGGCGGATACAGTTCTGGGCGGGGGGGCGGGCGGGCGGATACAGTTCAGGGCAGGGTGCGGGCGGATACAGTTCAGGGTGGGAGGGCGGGCGGATACAGTTCAGAGCGGGGGGAGCGGGCGAATACAGTTCAGGGCGGGGGGAGCTGGCAAATACAGTTCAGGGCGGGGGAGCGGGCGGATACAGGTCAGGGCGAGGGGATGGATACATTTCAGGGTGGGGGGGGATACAGTTCAGTGCGGGGGGGTGCAAATACAGTTCAGTGTGGGGGGGCCAAATACGGTTGAGGGCGGGGGGGGGGCGAATATAGTTCAGGACGGGGGGCGGGCGAAGACAGCTCAGGGCGGGTGGGCGGGCGAATATAGTTCAGGGCGGGGGGCGGGCGAATACAGTTCAGGGCGGGTGGGCGGGCGAATATAGTTCAGGGCGGGGGGCGGGCGGATACAGTTCAGGGCGAGGGGGCGGGCGGATACAGTTCAGGGCGGGGGGGGCGGGCGGACACAGTTCAGGGCGGGGGGGGGGGGAGGATACAGTTCCGGGCGGGGGGGGCGGGCGGATACAGTTCAGGGCGGGCGGGGCGGATACAGATCAGGACGGAGGGGCGGGCGAATACAGTTCAGGGCGGGGAGGGCGGGCGAATACAGTTCAGGGCGGGGGGCGGGAGAATATAGTTCAGGATGGGGGGGCGGGGTAATACAGCTCAGGGCGGGTGGGCGGGCGAATATAGTTCAGGGCGGGGGGCGGGCGAATACAGTTCAGGGCAGGGGGGCGAATACAGTTCAGGGTGGGGGGGGGCGAATACAGTTTACGGCGGGGGGGTCGAATACAGTTGAGGGCGGGGGGGTCGAATACAGTTCAGGGCGGGTGGGCGGGCTGGCACAGATCATGACGTGGGGGCGGGCGGATACAGTTCAGGGCGAGGGGGCGGGCGGATACAGTTCAGGGCGGGGAGGGCGGGCGAATACAGTTCAGGGCGGGGGGGCGGGCGAATACAGTTCAGGGAAGGGGTAGAGAGTGTATACAGTTCAGTGCGGGGCGGGTGGATACAGTTCAGGGCGGGGGGGTGTGGATACAGTTCAGGGCGGGGGGGTGTGGATACAGTTCAGGGCGGGGGGGTGGATACAATTCAGGGGGCGGGGCGAATACAGTTCAGGGCGGGGGGGTGGATACAATTCAGGGGGGGCGGGGCAAACACAGTTCAGGGCGGGGGGGCGAATACAGTTCAGGGCGGGGCGGGGAAGGGCATAGATACAGTTTAGGGTGGGGGGGAAGGGCACAGATACAGTTCAGGGTGGAGGGGGGGGGAAGGGTAGGGGGGAAGAGGGCGGATACAGTTTAGGGTGGGGGGGGGTAAGGGCACAGATACAGTTCTGGGCGGGAGGGAAGAGGGCGGATACAGTTTAGGGTGGGGGGGTAAGGGCACAGATACAGTTCAGGGCGGGGGGGAAGAGGGCGGATACAGTTTAGGGGGGGAAGGGCACAGATATAGTTTAGGGTGGGGGGGGAAGGGTACAGATACAGTTTAGGGTGGGGGGGGAAGGGCACAGGTACAGTTTAGGGTGAGGGGGGAAGGGCACAGATACAGTTTAAGGTGGGGGGGGAAGGCACAGATACTGTTCAGAGCGGGGGGGGGGGAAGAGGGCGGATTCAGTTCAGGGCGGGGGGGAGGGAAGAGGGTGGATACAGTTTGCGGGGGGGGGGCGGGTGGATACATTTCAGGGTGGGGGGGAAGGGCAGATACAGTTTAGGGTGGGGGGAAGGGCACAGATACAGTTTAGGGTGGGGGGGAAGGGCACAGGTACAGTTTAGGGCGGGTGGGGGGGGAAGAGGGCGTATACAGTTTAGGGTGGGGGGAAGGGCACAGATACAGTTTTGGGCAGGTGGGGGGGAAGAGAGCGGATACAGTTTAGGGTGGGGGGAAGGGCACAGATACAGTTTAGGGTGGGGGGGGAAGAGGGCATATACAGTTTAGGGTGGGGGGGGGAAGGGCACAGATACAGTTTGGGGGGGGAAAGGGCACAGGTACAGTTTAGGGTGGGGGGGAAGGGCACAGATACAGTTTTGGGCAGGTGGGGGGGAAGAGAGCGGATACAGTTTAGGGTGGGGGGAAGGGCACAGATACAGTTTAGGGTGGGGGGGGAAGAGGGCATATACAGTTTAGGGTGGGGGGGGAAGGGCACAGATACAGTTTGGGGGGGAAAGGGCACAGGTACAGTTTAGGGTGGGGGGGAAGGGCACAGATACAGTTTAGGGTGGGGGGGAAGGCACAGATACAGTTCAGGGCGGGGGGGAGAAGCGGGCGGATTCAGTTCAGGGCGGGGAGGGGAAGAGGGCGGATACAATTTAGGGTGTGGAGGGAAGGGCAGATACAGTTTAGGGTGGGGGGGGAAGGGCACAGATACAGTTTAGGGCGGGTGGGGGGGGAAGAGGGCGGTTACAGTTTAGGGTGGGGGGGAGGGCACAGATACAGTTTAGGGCGGGTGGGGGGGGGAAGAGGGCGGTTACAGTTTAGGGGGGGGGGGAGGGCACAGATACAGTTTAGGGCGGGTGGGGGGGGAAGAGGGCGGTTACAGTTTAGGGGGGGGGGGGGGAGGGCACAGATACAGTTTAGGGCGGGTGGGGGGAGGGAAGAGGGCGGTTACAGTTTAGGGTTTGGGGGGGTGGGGGGGAGGGCACAGATACAGTTTAGGGCGGGTGGAAGGAGGCGGAACAGATCAAGGCAGGGGGAAGAGAGCGGATACAGTTCAGCACGGGGGAGAGAGAGCCCGAGACTGAGAGAGAGCGAGACTGAGCGAGAGCCCGAGACTGAGAGAGAGCGAGACTGAGAGAGAGCCCGAGACTGAGAGAGAGCCCGAGACTGAGAGAGAGCGAGACTGAGCGAGTGCCCGAGACTGAGAGAGAGCGAGACTGAGCGAGAGCCCGAGACTGAGAGAGAGCGAGACTGAGCGAGAGCCCGAGACTGAGAGAGAGCGAGACTGAGCGAGAGCCCGAGACTGAGAGAGAGCCCGAGACTGAGAGAGAGCGAGACTGAGCGAGTGCCCGAGACTGAGAGAGAGCGAGACTGAGCGAGAGCCCGAGACTGAGAGAGAGCGAGACTGAGAGAGAGCCCGAGACTGAGAGAGAGCGAGACTGAGCGAGTGCCCGAGACTGAGAGAGAGCGAGACTGAGCGAGAGCCCGAGACTGAGAGAGAGCGAGACTGAGCGAGAGCCCGAGACTGAGAGAGAGCGAGACTGAGCGAGAGCCCGAGACTGAGAGAGAGCGAGACTGAGCGAGAGCCCGAGACTGAGAGAGAGCCCGAGACTGAGAGAGAGCGAGACTGAGCGAGAGCCCGAGACTGAGAGAGAGCGAGACTGAGAGAGAGCCCGAGACTGAGAGAGAGCCCGAGACTGAGAGAGAGCGAGACTGAGAGAGAGCGAGACTGAGAGAGAGCGAGACTGAGAGAGAGCGAGACTGAGAGAGAGCCCGAGACTGAGAGAGAGCGAGACTGAGAGAGAGCGAGACTGAGAGAGAGCCCGAGACTGAGAGAGAGAGAGACTGAGAGAGAGCGAGACTGTGAGAGAGCCCAAGACTGAGAGAGAGCGAGACTGAGAGAGAGCGAGACTGAGAGAGAGCGAGACTGAGAGAGAGCGAGACTGTGAGAGAGCCCAAGACTGAGAGAGAGCGAGACTGAGAGAGAGCGAGACTGAGAGAGAGCGAGACTGAGAGAGAGCGAGAGCGAGACTGAGAGAGAGCGAGACTGAGAGAGAGCGAGACTGAGAGAGAGCGAGACTGAGAGAGAGCGAGACTGAGAGAGAGCGAGACTGAGAGAGAGCGAGACTGAGAGAGAGCGAGACTGAGAGAGAGCGAGACTGAAGAGAGCGAGACTGAGAGAGAGCCCGAGACTGAGAGAGAGCGAGACTGAGAGAGAGTGAGACTGAGAGAGAGCCCGAGACTGAGAGAGAGCGAGACTGAGGGAGAGTGAGACTGAGAGAGAGCGAGACTGAGAGAGAGCGAGACTGAGAGAGAGCGAGACTGAAGAGAGCGAGACTGAGAGAGACCGAGACTGAGGGAGAGCGAGACCGAGAGAGAGCAAGACTGACAGAGAGCGAGACTGAAGAGAGCGAGACTGGGAGAGAGCGAGACTGAGAGAGAGCGAGACTGAGAGAGAGCGAGACTGAGAGAGACCGAGACTGAGAGAGAGCGAGACTGAGAGAGAGCGAGACTGAAGAGAGCGAGACTGGGAGAGAGCGGGACTGGGAGAGAGCGAGACTGAGAGAGAGCGAGACTGAGAGCGAGCCAGAGAGAACCGGAGACTGGGAGAGAGCGAGACTGAGAGAGAGCTCGAGACTGAGAGAGAGCGAGACTGAGAGAGAGCGAGACTGAGAAAGAGCGAGACTGAGAAAGAGCGAGACTGAGAGAGAGCGAGACTGAGAGAGAGCGAGACTGAGAGAGCGCGAGACTGAGACTGAGAGAGAGCGAGACTGAGAAAGAGCGAGACTGAGAGAGAGCGAGACTGAGAGAGCGAGACTGAGAAAGAGCGAGACTGGGAGAGAGCGAGACTGAGAGAGCGAGACTGAGAGAGAGCGAGACTGAGAGAGAGCGAGACTGGGAGAGAGAGAGACAGAGAGAGAGCAGAGAGAGAACCGGAGACAGAGAGAACCGGAGACTTAGATAGAGCGAGACTGAGAGAGAGCGAGACTGAGAGCGAGACTGAGAGAGAGCGAGACTGAGAGAGAGCGAGACTGAGAGAGAGCGAGACTGAGAGAGAGCGAGACTGAGAGAGAGCGAGACTGAGAGAGAGCGAGACTGAGACTGAGAGAGGGCGAGACTGAAGGAGAGCGAGACTGAGAGAGAGCGAGACTGAGAGAGAGCGAGACTGTGAGAGAGCGAGACTGAGAGAGAGCGAGACTGAGAGAGCGTGAGACTGAGACTGAGAGAGAGCGAGACTGAGAAAGAGCGAGACTGAGAGAGAGCGAGACTGAGAGAGCGAGACTGAGAAAGAGCGAGACTGGGAGAGAGCGAGACTGAGAGAGCGAGACTGAGAGAGAGCGAGACTGAGAGAGAGCGAGACTGGGAGAGAGAGAGACAGAGAGAGAGCCAGAGAGAGAACCGGAGACAGAGAGAACCGGAGACTTAGATAGAGCGAGACTGAGAGAGAGCGAGACTGAGAGAGAGCGAGACTGAGAGAGAGCGAGACTGAGAGAGAGCGAGACTGAGAGAGAGCGAGACTGAGAGAGAGCGAGACTGAGAGAGAGCGAGACTGAGACTGAGAGAGGGCGAGACTGAAGGAGAGCGAGACTGAGAGAGAGCGAGACTGAGAGAGAGCGAGACTGTGAGAGAGCGAGACTGAGAGAGAGCGAGAGCGAGACTGAGAGAGAGCGAGACTGAGACTGAGAGAGGGCGAGACTGAGAGAGAGCGAGACTGAGAGAGAGCGAGACTGAGAGAGAGCGAGACTGAGAGAGAGCGAGACTGAGACTGAGAGAGGGCGAGACTGAAGGAGAGCGAGACTGAGAGAGAGCGAGACTGAGAGAGAGCGAGACTGTGAGAGAGCGAGACTGAGAGAGAGTCCGAGTCTGAGAGAGAGCGAGACTGAGAGAGCCCGAGTCTGAGAGAGAGCGAGTCTGAGAGAGAGCGAGACTGAGAGAGCCCGAGACTGAGAGAGAGCGAGACTGAGCGAGAGCGAGACTGAGAGAGAGCGAGACTAAGAGAGAGCGAGCCCGAGACTGAGAGAGAGCCCGAGACTGAGAGAGAGAGAGAGAGAGAGAGAGACAGAGAGAGAGCCAGAGAGAGAGATGCAGAGAGCGAGACAGAGAGAGCCCGCGATAGGCGAGGAAACTGGTAACCTGTGACGATCGGAGAAATTAACATTCAGAAGAAAATGGTGCTCTGCGTATCTGGAAAACAGGCCGCAGAATTCGGAGCAGGAACATTTAGCCCCTCCATACTGCTTCCCCCAGTCAATAGTTTTGGCTTAGCTCCTGTTGCGGCCTCCACTCCAATTTCTTGCCTGTCTGCCCCCCCATGACCCTCACATTCCCGTCAATCAGAAACCTGTCTAACTTGGCCTTGTACATATTCAATGCGCCACAGCCTCTCTGGGGGGAGATTTCCACAGTCAAACCACCATTTGAATCATAGAATCACTACAGTGCAGAAGGAGGCCATTCGGCCCGAGTCTGCACTGACCCTCTGAAAGAGCACCCGACCTAGGCCCACTCCCCCTTGCCGTCCCGGTAACTGCACCTAATCTTTTAGACACCAAGGGGCAATTTAGCACAGCCAATCCACCTAACCTGCACATCTTTGAAATATAGGAGGAAACCGGAGCACCCGGAGGAAACCCACACAGACACGGGGAGAATGTGGAAACTTCATACAGACAGTAGACCCAAGGCCGGAACTGAACCCTGGTGCTGCGAGACAGCAGTGCTAACCGCTGTGCCGTGCCCCTCTGGGAGAAGAAATTCCTCCTCATTTCCATCTTCAATGGGGGACCCCCCCTCACTCACTCCCTCAGTCTAGATACCCCCTCAGAGTATCCACGATGTCATACCCTCCCCCTCAGAATCTGATATCTTTCAACCAGGAGGCCTCTCATTTTTCTAAACTCCAATGGGCACCGGCCTGACCTGCTCGACCCTTTCCTCAAAAGGCAAGCCCCCTTCATCCTGGGAATGGGCCCCAGTGAACCTTCTCCTAACTGCCTCCGATGTGAGTGTGTCTCCCTCCCTGAGTAAGGAGACCAGATCCGTACACGGTGCTCCCGGTATGGTCTCCCCAACGCCCCATACAGTTGTAGCGAGACTTCCCGACCTTTACACCCCATCCCGCCCCGCCCTCAAGCTCGACGATATTCGATTGGCCTCCCTAACCACTCGCTGCACCTCCGTACCAACCTTTTGTGATTCATGTAGGAGGACACCCAGATCCCTCTGCACTGCAGGATTCTGCAGCCTCTCTCCATAAAATAATGCAGCATTCTAAAAGGGTGTGAGGAATAATTCAATTACTTGGAGCAGAGCTGGTGGAAGATCAACCCGGTTACGGCGGAAAACTCTGGAACATTCTCTGTAAACCGCCGGACAAACCATGCCTGGGAGTACTGACCATGAAGAGGTGGGGGTGTTTGGGGGGGGTGAGGGGGGGGGGGGGGGGGAGAAGAGAGAGATCAAAGGCCAACAGCACAGGGGTCATCACACAACGCGTTTAATGCCTCGCAGAGTGGAGAGAGTAGGAGAGAGAGGTGGTCAAGGCCGGGAGCTTCAGCGGGCACCATTCCAGGTTGAGAAACCCCCTTGGGAAGTCCTAATGCAAGCCCCATTCAGTTCATCAGCCACTCCCTGATCCTCCCCCGCCACCGCTCCCATTGCTCACTGGCCCACGTCAGTTCCTGGTCCGAACCTATTTCAAATTCTCACCTCGTTTCTCAAATGCATTCTTGGACTCTCTCCTCGTCTGTGTAGCCTCCTCCAGCCTTCCCTCTCTCTGTAACCTCCTCCAGCCCCTACAACCCTCCCTCTCTCTGTAACCTCCTCCAGCCCCTACAACCCTTCCTATCTCTGTAATCTCCAGCCCCTACAGCTCTCCCTATCTCTGTAACCTCCTCCAGCCGCTACATCCCTCCCCATCTCTGTAACCTCCTCCAGCCACTACAAACCTGCCTATCTCTGTAACCTCCGCCTGTCCCCTACAACCCTCCCTACCTCTGTAACCACCTCCAGCCCCTACAACCCGCCCTATCTATGTCCCTCCTCCAGCCCCAACAACACTGCCCATGTCTGTAACCTACTCCAGTCCCGACAACCCTCCCTATCTCTGTAACCTCCTCCAGTCCCTACAACCCTCCCTATCTCGGTAACCTCCTCCAGGCCCTACAACCCTCCCAATCTCTGTAGCCTCGCCAGCCCCTACAACATTCCCTATCTCTGTAACCTCCTCCAGTCCCTACAACTCTCCCTATCTCTGTAACCTCCACCAGTCCCTACAACCCCCCCTATCTCTGTACCCTCCTCCAGCCGCTACAACCCTCCATATCTCTTTAACCTCCTCCAGCCCCTACAACCCTCCCTATATCTGTAACCTCCTCCAGTCCCTAAAACTCTCCCTATCTCTGTACCCTCCTCCAGCCACTACAACCATCCATATCTCTTTAACCTCCTCCAGCCCCTACAACCCTCCCTATATCTGTAACCTCCTCCAGGCCCTACAACCCTCCCAATCTCTGTAACCTCGCCAGCCCCTACAACCCTCCCTATCTCTGTAACCTCCTCCCGTCCCTAAAACTCTCCCTATCTCTGTACCCTCCTCTAACACATACAACCCTCCCTATTCCTGTAACCTCCGACAGCACCTACAACCCTCCCTATCTCTGTAAACTTCTCCAGCCTCTACATCCCTCTCTATCTCTGTCACCACCTCCAGCCACTACTACCCTCCCTATCCCTGTAACCTCCTCCAATCCCTAAAACCCATCTCTATCACTGTCACCTCCCTCAGCCCAGACAACCCTCCCACTCTCTGTAACCCCATTTGTCTCCCTCTCCCTCTATCCCCCCCCAATCTGTCTCCTCCTGTTTCTGTCTACCCCTCTCTCTCTTGTATCCCTCTGTCCAGTTCCCTCCCTTGGTCTCCCTCCCTCTCACACACTGTCTCCCTCTCTCACTCACTGTCTGTCTCTCTCTCACTCACTGTCTCTCTCTCTCTCTCACTCACTGTCTCCCTCTCTCACTCACTGTCTCTCTCTCTCTCACTCACTGTCTCTCTCACTCACTGTCTCTTTCTCTCTCACTCACTGTCTCTGTCTCTCACTCACTGTCTCTCTCTCTCTCACTCTGTCTCTCTCTCTCTCACTCACTGTCTCTCTCTCTCACTCACTGTCTCTCTCTCTCACTCACTGTCTCTCTCTCGCACTCACTGTCTCTCTCTCTCACTGTCTCTCTCTCTCTCTCTCTCTCACTGTCTCTCTCACTGTCTCTCTCACTGTCTCTCTCACTCACTGTCTCTCTCTCTCACTCACTGTCTCTCTCTCACTCACTGTCTCTCTCTCACTCACTGTCTCTCTCTCTCACACACTGTCTCTCTATCTCACTCACTGTCTCTCACTCTCACTCACTGTCTCTCACGCACTGTCTCTCTCTCTCTCACTCACTGTCTCTCTCTCTCACTGTCTCTATCTCTCTCACTCACTGTCTCTCTCTCTCTCACTGTCTCTCTCTCTCTCACTGTCTCTCTCTCTCTCACTCACTGTCTCTCTCTCTCTCACTCACCGTCTCTCTCTCTCACTCACTGTCTCTCTCTCTCTCACTCACTGTCTCTCTCACTCACTCACTGTCTCTCTCTCTCTCACTCACTGTCTCTCTCTCTCTCTCTCACTGTCTCTCTCTCTCACTCACTGTCTCTCTCTCTCTCACTTTCTCTCTCACTCACTGTCTCTCTCTCACTCACTGTCTCTCTCTCTCTCACTCACTGTCTCTCTCACTCACTCACTGTCTCTCTCTCTCTCTCTCACTGTCCCTCTCTCTCTCACTCACTGTCTCTCTCACTCACTGTCTCTCTCTCTCACTCACTGTCTCTCTCTCACTCACTGTCTCTCTCTCACTCACTGTCTCTCTCTCACTCACTGTCTCTCTCTCGCTCACTGTCTCTCTCTCTCACTCACTGTCTCTCTCTCTCACTCATTGTCTCTCTCTCTCTCTCACTCACTGTCTCTCTCTCTCTCACTCACTGTCTCTCTCTCTCTTACTGTCTCCCTCTCTCTCACTCACTGTCTCTCCCTCACTCACTGTCTCTCTCTCTCTCACTCACTGTCTCTCTCTCTCTCACTCACTGTCTCTCTCTCACTCACTAACTGTCTCTCGCACTCACTCACTGTCCCTCTCACTCACTCACTGTCTATCTCTCTCACTCACTGTCTCTCTCTCTCACTCACTGTCTCTCTCTCTCACTCACTGTCTCTCTCACTCACTGTCTCTCTCTCTCTCTCTCACTCATTGTCTCTCTCTCTCACTCACTGTCTCTCTCTCTCACTCACTGTCTCTCTCTCTGACTCACTGTCTCTCTCTCTCACTCACTGTCACTCTCACTCACTGTCTCTCTCTCTCTCACTCACTGTCTCTCTCTCTCTCACTCACTGTCTCTCTCTCTCTCTCACTCACTGTCTCTCTCGCTTTCACTCACTGTCTCTCTCACTCACTGTCTCTCTCTCTCACTCACTGTCTCTCTCTCTCACTCACTGTCTCTCTCTCTCACTCACTGTCTCTCTCTCTCTCACTCACTGTCTCTCTCACTCTCTCTCTCTCACTCACTGTCTCTCTCTCTCACTCACTGTCTCTCCCTCTCACACACTGTCTCTCTCTCTCACTCACTGTCTCTCTCTCTCTCTCACTGTCTCCCACTCTCTCACTCACTGTCTCTCTCTCTCTCTCACTCACTGTCTCTCCCTCACTCACTGTCTCTCTCTCTCTCACTCACTGTCTCTCTCACTCACTGTCTCTCTCTCTCACTCACTGTCTCTCTCTCTCTCACTCACTGTCTCTCTCTCTCTCACTCACTGTCTCTCTCACTCAATGTCTCCCTCTCTCACTCATTGTCTCTCTCTCTCTCTCACTCACAGTCTCTCTCTCTCACTCACTGTCTCTCTCTCTCACTCACTGTCTCTCTCTCTCACTCACTGTCTCTCTCTCTCACTTCCTGTCTCTCTCTCACTCACTATCTCTCTCTCTCTCACTCACTGTCTCTCTCTCTCTCTCTCGCTCACTGTCTCTCTCGCTCTCACTCACTGTCTTTCTCTCTCACTCACTGTCTCTCTCTCTCTCACTCACTGTCTCTCTCTCTCACTCACTGTCTCTCTCTCTCACTCACTGTCTCTCTCTCACTCACTCACTGTCTCTCTCTCTCACTCAGTGTCTCTCTCTCTCACTCACTGTCTCTCTCTCTCACTCACTGTCTCTCTCTCTCACTCACTCTCTCTCTCACTCACTGTCTCTCTCTCTCTCTCTCTCACTCACTGTCTCTCTCTCTCTCTCACTCACTGTCTCTCTCTCTCTCTCACTGTCTCCCACTCTCACTCACTGTCTCTCTCTCTCTCTCACTCACTGTCTCTCCCTCACTCACTGTCTCTCTCTCTCTCACTCACTGTCTCTCTCACTCACTGTCTCTCTCTCTCTCACTCACTGTCTCTCTCACTCACTGTCTCTCTCTCTCACTCACTGTCTCTCTCTCTCTCACTCACTGTCTCTCTCTCTCTCTCACTCACTGTCTCTCTCTCTCACTCACTGTCTCTCTCACTCAATGTCTCCCTCTCTCACTCATTGTCTCTCTCTCTCTTTCTCTCTCTCTCTCACTCACTGTCTCTCTCTCTCACTCACTGTCTCTCTCTCTCTCACTCACTGTCTCTCTCTCTCTCACTCACTGTCTCTCTCTCTCACTCACTGTCTCTTTCTCACTCACTATCTCTCTCTCACTCACTCACTGTCTCTCTCTCTCTCTCACTGTCTCTCTCGCTCTCACTCACTGTCTCTCTCTCTCACTCACTGTCTCTCTCTCTCACTCACTGTCTCTCTCACTCACTGTCTCTCTCTCACTCACTCACTGTCTCTCTCTCTCTCTCACTCACTGTCTCTCTCTCTCACTCACTGTCTCTCTCTCTCTCACTCAGTGTCTCTCTCTCTCTCACTCAGTGTCTCTCTCTCTCACTCAGTGTCTCTCTCTCTCACTCACTGTCTCTCTCTCTCACTCACTGTCTCTCTCTCTCACTCACTGTCTCTCTCTCTCACTCACTGTCTCTCTCTCACTCACTCTCTCTCACTCACTGTCTCTCTCTCTCTCTCACTCACTGTCTCTCTCTCTCTCTCTCACTCACTGTCTCTCTCTCTCACTCACTGTCTCTCTCTCTCTCACTCACTGTCTCTCTCTCACTCACTGTCTCTCTCTCTCTCACTGTCTCGCTCTCTCTCACTCACTGTCTCGCTCTCTCTCACTCACTGTCTGTCTCTCTCTCTCACTCACTGTCTCTCTCTCTCTCACTGTCTCCCTCTCTCTCTCACTGTCTCTCCCTCACTCACTGTCTCTCTCTCTCTCACTCACTGTCTCTCTCTCACTCACTAACTGTCTCTCTCACCCACTCACTGTCCCTCTCACTCACTCACTGTCTCTCTCTCTCTCACTCACTGTCTCTCTCTCTCACTCACTGTCTCTCTCCCTCACTCACTGTCTCTCTCCCTCACTCACTGTCTCTCTCACTCACTGTCTCTCTCTCTCTCTCACTCATTGTCTCTCATTCTCACTCACTGTCTCTCTCTCTCTCACTCACTGTCTCTCTCGCTCTCACTCACTGTCTCTCTCACTCACTGTCTCTCTCTCACTCACTGTCTCTCTCTCTCACTCACTGTCTCTCTCTCTCTCACTCACTGTCTCTCTCTCTCACTCACTGTCTCTCTCTCTCTCACTCAGTCTCTCTCTCTCTCACTCACTGTCTCTCTCTCTCACTCTCTCTCTCTCACTCACTGTCTCTCTCTCTCACTCACTGTCTCTCCCTCTCACTCACTGTCTCTCTCTCTCACTCACTGTCTCTCTCTCTCTCACTCACTATCTCTCTCACTCACTGTCTCTCTCTCTCACTCACTGTCTCTCTCTCTCTCACTCACTGTCTCTCTCACTCACTGTCTCTCTCTCTCTCACTCACTGTCTCTCTCACTCACTGTCTCACTCTCTCACTCACTGTCTCTCTCCCTCTCACTCACTGTCTCTCTCTCTCACTCACTGTCTCTCTCTCTCTCACTCACTATCTCTCTCACTCACTGTCTCTCTCTCTCACTC
>NC_092718.1:81788136-81795636 GCF_047496885.1 Scyliorhinus torazame | reverse complement strand
TGTCTCTCTCTCTCACTCACTGTCTCTCTCTCTCACTCACTGTCTCTCTCTCTCACTCACTGTCTCTCTCTCTCACTCACTGTCTCTCTCTCTCACTCACTGTCTCTCTCTCACTCACTCAGTGTCTCTCTCTCTCTCTCACTCACTGTCTCTCTCTCTCACTCACTCACTGTCTCTCTCTCTCACTCACTGTCTCTCTCTCTCACTCACTGTCTCTCTCTCTCACTCACTGTCTCTCTCTCTCACTCAGTGTCTCTCTCTCTCACTCAGTGTCTCTCTCTCTCACTCACTGTCTCTCTCTCTCACTCACTGTCTCTCTCTCTCTCTCACTCACTGTCTCTCTCTCTCTCTCACTCACTGTCTCTCTCTCTCTCTCACTCACTGTCTCTCTCTCTCTCTCACTCACTGTCTCTCTCTCTCACTCACTGTCTCTCTCTCACTCACTGTCTCTCTCTCTCACTCACCGTCTCTCTCTCTCACTCACCGTCTCTCTCTCTCACTCACTGTCTCTCTCTCACTCACTGTCTCTCTCACTCACTGTCTCTCTCTCTCTCACTCACTGTCTCTCTCTCTCTCACTCACTGTCTCTCTCTCTCTCACTCACTGTCTCTCTCTCTCTCACTCACTGTCTCTCTCTCTCTCACTCACTGTCTCTCTCTCTCTCACTCACTGTCTCTCTCTCTCTCACTCACTGTCTCTCTCTCTCACTCACTGTCTCTCTCTCTCTCACTCACTGTCTCTCTCGCTCTCACTCACTGTCTCTCTCTCTCTCACTCACTGTCTCTCTCTCTCACTCACTGTCTCTCTCTCTCACTCACTGTCTCTCTCTCACTCACTCACTGTCTCTCTCTCTCTCTCACTCACTGTCTCTCTCTCTCACTCACTGTCTCTCTCTCTCTCACTCACTGTCTCTCTCTCACTCAGTGTCTCTCTCTCTCACTCAGTGTCTCTCTCTCTCTCACTCAGTGTCTCTCTCTCTCACTCACTGTCTCTCTCTCTCACTCACTGTCTCTCTCTCTCACTCACTCTCTCTCTCACTCACTGTCTCTCTCTCTCTCACTCACTGTCTCTCTCTCTCTCTCACTCACTGTCTCTCTCTCTCACTCACTGTCTCTCTCTCTCACTCACTGTCTCTCTCTCTCACTCACTGTCTCTCTCTCACTCACTCACTGTCTCTGCTCACTCACTGTCTCTCTCTCTCTCTCTCTCACTCACTGTCTCTCTCTCTCTCACTCACTGTCTCTCTCTGTCTCACTCACTGTCTCTCTCTCTCACTCACTGTCTCTCTCTCTCTCACTCACTGTCTCTCTCTCTCTCACTCTGTCTCTCTCTCCTCACTCACTGTCTCTCTCTCTCACTCATTGTCTCTCTCTCTCTCACTCACTGTCTCTCTCTCTCTCACTCACTGTCTCTCTCTCTCTCACTGTCTCTCTCTCTCACTCACTGTCTCTCTCTCACTCACTCACTGTCTCTCTCTCTCTCTCACTCACTGTCTCTCTCTCTCACTCACTGTCTCTCTCTCTCTCACTCACTGTCTCTCTCTCTCTCACTCACTGTCTCTCTCTCTCTCTCTCACTCACTGTCTCTCACTCACTATCTCTCTCTCTCTCACTCACTGTCTCTCTCTCACTCACTGTCTCTCTCTCACTCACAGTCTCTCTCTCTCTCACTCACTGTCTCTCTCTCTCTCACTAACTGTCTCTCTCTCTCACTCACTGTCTCTCTCTCTCACTCACTGTCTCTCTCTCACTCACTGTCTCTCTCTCACTCACTATCTCTCTCTCTCTCACTCACTGTCTCTCCCTCTCTCTCTCACTGTCTCTCTCGCTCTCACTCACTGTCTCTCTCTCTCTCACTCACTGTCTCTCTCTCTCACTCACTGTCTCTCTCTCACTCACTCACTGTCTCTCTCTCTCTCTCACTCACTGTCTCTCTCTCTCACTCACTGTCTCTCTCTCTCTCACTCACTGTCTCTCTCTCACTCAGTGTCTCTCTCTCTCACTCACTGTCTCTATCTCTCACTCACTGTCTCTCTCTCTCACTCACTCTCTCTCTCACTCACTGTCTCTCTCTCTCTCACTCACTGTCTCTCTCTCTCTCTCTCACTGTCTCTCTCTCTCACTCACTGTCTCTCTCTCTCACTCACTGTCTCTCTCTCACTCACTCACTGTCTCTCTCTCACTCACTGTCTCTCTCTCTCTCTCTCACTCACTGTCTCTCTCTCTCTCACTCACTGTCTCTCTCTGTCTCACTCACTGTCTCTCTCTCTCACTCACAGTCTCTCTCTCTCTCACTCACTGTCTCTCTCTCTCTCACTCTGTCTCTCTCTCCTCACTCACTGTCTCTCTCTCTCACTCACTGTCTCTCTCTCTCTCACTCACTGTCTCTCTCTCTCTCACTCACTGTCTCTCTCTCTCTCACTGTCTCTCTCTCTCACTCACTGTCTCTCTCTCTCTCACTCACTGTCTCTCTCTCACTCAGTGTCTCTCTCTCTCACTCAGTGTCTCTCTCAATCACTCAGTGTCTCTCTCTCTCACTCACTGTCTCTCTCTCTCACTCAGTGTCTCTCTCTCTCACTCACTCTCTCTCTCACTCACTGTCTCTCTCTCTCTCACTCACTGTCTCTCTCTCTCTCTCACTCACTGTCTCTCTCTCTCACTCACTGTCTCTCTCTCTCACTCACTGTCTCTCTCTCACTCACTCACTGTCTCTCTCTCACTCACTGTCTCTCTCTCTCTCTCTCACTCACTGTCTCTCTCTCTCTCACTCACTGTCTCTCTCTGTCTCACTCACTGTCTCTCTCTCTCACTCACTGTCTCTCTCTCTCTCACTCACTGTCTCTCTCTCTCTCACTCTGTCTCTCTCCTCACTCACTGTCTCTCTCTCTCTCACTCACTGCCTCTCTCTCTCACTCACTGTCTCTCTCTCACTCACTCACTGTCTCTCTCTGTCTCACTCACTGTCTCTCTCTCTCACTCACAGTCTCTCTCTCTCTCACTCACTGTCTCTCTCTCTCTCACTCTGTCTCTCTCTCCTCACTCACTGTCTCTCTCTCTCACTCACTGTCTCTCTCTCTCTCTCACTCACTGTCTCTCTCTCTCTCACTCACTGTCTCTCTCTCTCTCACTGTCTCTCTCTCTCACTCACTGTCTCTCTCTCTCTCACTCACTGTCTCTCTCTCACTCAGTGTCTCTCTCTCTCACTCACTGTCTCTCTCTCTCACTCAGTGTCTCTCTCTCTCACTCACTGTCTCTCTCTCTCACTCACTGTCTCTCTCTCTCACTCACTCTCTCTCTCACTCACTGTCTCTCTCTCTCTCACTCACTGTCTCTCTCTCTCACTCACTGTCTCTCTCTCTCACTCACTGTCTCTCTCTCTCACTCACTGTCTCTCTCTCACTCACTCACTGTCTCTCTCTCACTCACTGTCTCTCTCTCTCTCTCTCACTCACTGTCTCTCTCTCTCTCACTCACTGTCTCTCTCTGTCTCACTCACTGTCTCTCTCTCTCACTCACTGTCTCTCTCTCTCTCACTCACTGTCTCTCTCTCTCTCACTCTGTCTCTCTCCTCACTCACTGTCTCTCTCTCTCTCACTCACTGCCTCTCTCTCTCACTCACTGTCTCTCTCTCACTCACTCACTGTCTCTCTCTCACTCACTCACTGTCTGTCTCTCTCTCTCACTCACTGTCTCTCTCTCTCACTCACTGTCTCTCTCTCTCTCACTCACTGTCTCTCTCTCTCTCACTCACTGTCTCTCTCTCTCTCTCTCACTCACTGTCTCTCACTCACTATCTCTCTCTCTCTCACTCACTGTCTCTCTCTCTCACTCACTGTCTCTCTCTCTCTGTCTCTCTCTCACTCACTGTCTCTCTCTCTCACTCACTGTCTCTCTCTCTCTCACTCACTGTCTCTATCTCTCTCACTCACTGTCTCTCTCTGTCTCACTCACTGTCTCTCTCTCTCACTCATTGTCTCTCTCTCTCTCACTCACTGTCTCTCTCTCTCTCTCTCACTGTCTCTCTCTCTCTCTCTCACTGTCTCTCTCTCTCACTCACTGTCTCTCTGTCTCTCACTCACTGTCTCTCTCTCTCACTCACTGTCTCTCTCTCTCACTCATTGTCTCTCTCTCTCTCTCACTCACTGTCTCTCTCTCACTCACTGTCTCTCACTCTCTCTCTCACGGTCTCTCTCTCTCACTCACTATCTCTCTCTCTCTCACCCACTGTCTTTCTCTCTCTCACTCACTGTCTCTCTCTGTCTCACTCACTGTCTCTCTCTCTCACTCACTGTCTCTCTCACTCACTGTCTCTCTCTCTCTCACTCACTGTCTCTCTCGCTCTGACTCACTGTCTCTCTCACTCACTGTCTCTCTCTCACTCTGTCTCTCTCTCTCACTCACTGTCTCTCTCTCACTCTGTCTCTCTCTCTCACTCACTGTCTCTCTCTCTCTCACTCACTGTCTCTCTCTCTCTCACTCAGTCTCTCTCTCTCTCACTCACTGTCTCTCTCACTCACTGTCTCTCTCTCTCACTATCTGTCTCTCTCTCTCTCTCACTCACTGTCTCTCCCTCACTCACTGTCTCTCTCTCTCTCACTCACTGTCTCTCTCTCTCACTCACTGTCTCTCTCTCTCACTCACTGTCTCTCTCTCTCACTCACTGTCTCTCTCTCTCACTCACTGTCTCTCTCTCTCTCACTCACTGTCTCTCTCTCTCACTCACTGTCTCTCTCTCTCTCACTCACGGTCTCTCTCTCACTCACTGTCTCTCTCTCTCACTCACTGTCTCTCTCTCTCTCACTCACTGTCTCTCTCTCTCACTCACTGTCTCTCTCTCTCTCACTCACTGTCTCTCTCTCTCACTCACTGTCTCTCTCTCTCACTCACTGTCTCTCTCTCTCTCACTCACTGTCTCTCTCTCTCTCTCTCACTGTCTGTCTCTCTCTCTCTCACTGTCTCTCTCGCTCTCACTCACTGTCTCTCTCTCTCACTCACTGTCTCTCTCTCTCACTCACTGTCTCTCTCTCTCACTCACTGTCTCTCTCTCTCACTCACTGTCTCTCTCTCTCACTCACTGTCTCTCTCTCACTCACTCAGTGTCTCTCTCTCTCTCTCACTCACTGTCTCTCTCTCTCACTCACTCACTGTCTCTCTCTCTCACTCACTGTCTCTCTCTCTCACTCACTGTCTCTCTCTCTCACTCAGTGTCTCTCTCTCTCACTCAGTGTCTCTCTCTCTCACTCACTGTCTCTCTCTCTCACTCACTGTCTCTCTCTCTCACTCACTGTCTCTCTCTCTCTCTCACTCACTGTCTCTCTCTCTCTCTCACTCACTGTCTCTCTCTCTCTCTCACTCACTGTCTCTCTCTCTCTCTCACTCACTGTCTCTCTCTCTCACTCACTGTCTCTCTCTCACTCACTGTCTCTCTCTCTCTCACTCACTGTCTCTCTCTCTCACTCACTGTCTCTCTCTCTCTGTCTCTCTCTCACTCACTGTCTCTCTCTCTCACTCACTGTCTCTCTCTCTCTCACTCACTGTCTCTATCTCTCTCACTCACTGTCTCTCTCTGTCTCACTCACTGTCTCTCTCTCTCACTCATTGTCTCTCTCTCTCTCACTCACTGTCTCTCTCTCTCTCTCTCACTGTCTCTCTCTCTCTCTCTCACTGTCTCTCTCTCTCACTCACTGTCTCTCTGTCTCTCACTCACTGTCTCTCTCTCTCACTCACTGTCTCTCTCTCTCACTCATTGTCTCTCTCTCTCTCTCACTCACTGTCTCTCTCTCACTCACTGTCTCTCACTCTCTCTCTCACGGTCTCTCTCTCTCACTCACTATCTCTCTCTCTCTCACCCACTGTCTTTCTCTCTCTCACTCACTGTCTCTCTCTGTCTCACTCACTGTCTCTCTCTCTCACTCACTGTCTCTCTCACTCACTGTCTCTCTCTCTCTCACTCACTGTCTCTCTCGCTCTGACTCACTGTCTCTCTCACTCACTGTCTCTCTCTCACTCTGTCTCTCTCTCTCACTCACTGTCTCTCTCTCACTCTGTCTCTCTCTCTCACTCACTGTCTCTCTCTCTCTCACTCACTGTCTCTCTCTCTCTCACTCACTGTCTCTCTCTCTCTCACTCACTGTCTCTCTCACTCACTGTCTCTCTCTCTCACTATCTGTCTCTCTCTCTCTCTCACTCACTGTCTCTCCCTCACTCACTGTCTCTCTCTCTCTCACTCACTGTCTCTCTCTCTCACTCACTGTCTCTCTCTCTCACTCACTGTCTCTCTCTCTCACTCACTGTCTCTCTCTCTCACTCACTGTCTCTCTCTCTCTCACTCACTGTCTCTCTCTCTCACTCACTGTCTCTCTCTCTCTCACTCACGGTCTCTCTCTCACTCACTGTCTCTCTCTCTCACTCACTGTCTCTCTCTCTCTCACTCACTGTCTCTCTCTCTCACTCACTGTCTCTCTCTCTCTCACTCACTGTCTCTCTCTCTCACTCACTGTCTCTCTCTCTCACTCACTGTCTCTCTCTCTCTCACTCACTGTCTCTCTCTCTCTCTCTCACTGTCTGTCTCTCTCTCTCTCACTGTCTCTCTCGCTCTCACTCACTGTCTCTCTCTCTCACTCACTGTCTCTCTCTCTCACTCACTGTCTCTCTCTCTCACTCACTGTCTCTCTCTCTCACTCACTGTCTCTCTCTCTCACTCACTGTCTCTCTCTCACTCACTCAGTGTCTCTCTCTCTCTCTCACTCACTGTCTCTCTCTCTCACTCACTCACTGTCTCTCTCTCTCACTCACTGTCTCTCTCTCTCACTCACTGTCTCTCTCTCTCACTCAGTGTCTCTCTCTCTCACTCAGTGTCTCTCTCTCTCACTCACTGTCTCTCTCTCTCACTCACTGTCTCTCTCTCTCACTCACTGTCTCTCTCTCTCTCTCACTCACTGTCTCTCTCTCTCTCTCACTCACTGTCTCTCTCTCTCTCTCACTCACTGTCTCTCTCTCTCTCTCACTCACTGTCTCTCTCTCTCACTCACTGTCTCTCTCTCACTCACTGTCTCTCTCTCTCACTCACCGTCTCTCTCTCTCACTCACCGTCTCTCTCTCTCACTCACTGTCTCTCTCTCACTCACTGTCTCTCTCACTCACTGTCTCTCTCACTCACTGTCTCTCTCTCTCTCACTCACTGTCTCTCTCTCTCTCACTCACTGTCTCTCTCTCTCTCACTCACTGTCTCTCTCTCTCTCACTCACTGTCTCTCTCTCTCTCACTCACTGTCTCTCTCTCTCTCACTGTCTCTCTCTCTCACTCACTGTCTCTCTCTCACTCACTCACTGTCTCTCTCTCTCTCTCACCCACTGTCTCTCTCTCTCACTCAGTGTCTCTCTCTCACTCACTGTCTCTCTCTCTCACTCACTGTCTCTCTCTCTCACTCACTGTCTCTCTCTCTCACTCACTGTCTCTCTCTCTCACTCACTGTCTCTCTCACTCACTCACTGTCTCTCTC